>NW_026707052.1:0-130538 GCF_024137745.1 Phymastichus coffea | reverse complement strand
AGCACCATAGAAGGGTCGCCTAAGTTACGACTAATCTTGTAATGTAAAATAAGGTAAATCAACTTGTACAGCATACTAAAGGCATTGTCGTAGAGGGCTCAGTCATCAAGTACACTGTACGAATACAACATGATAATTGTCAATTCCGGTAAATCAATTTGTACAGTGCACTATAGTCATAGTAATAATGTGCTAAGTTGACTAGTACACTTTATGAATACAACATGATAATTGTAAATTCCTTGCAGTGGAGGTTGCAGGCTTGGCGATGTCTTATGAACTGAATTTTACTCAAAGTCAGAGGCGAACGTGTAGAAAGCACATAGAAAGGGTCGCCTAAATTAAGACAAATCTTGTGACGTAAATTCCAGTAAATCAACTTGTACAGTGCACTATAGTCATAGTAATAATGTGCTAAGTTGACTAGTACACTTTATGAAAACCACATGATACTAGCAAATTCCATGCGGTGGAGGTTGTAAGCTTGGCGACGTCTTATGAACTCAATTTTACTTGAAGTCAGAGGCGAACGTGTAGGATGCATATACAAGGAGCGCGAGAGTTACGACAAATCTTGTGACGTGAATTCCAGTAAATCAACTTGTACAGTGCACTATAGTCATAGTAATAATGTGCTAAGTTGACTAGTACACTGGATGAATACATACATGATAATTGTAAATTCCGGTAAATCAACTTGTACAGTGCACTATAGTCATAGTAATAATGTGCTAAGTTGACTATTACACTGTACGAATACACCATGATAATTGTAAATGCTTTGGGGTGGAGGTTGCAAGCTTGGCGCCATCTTATGAACTGAATTTTACCTCAAAGCCAGAGGCGAACGTGTAGAAAGCACATAGAAGGGTCGCCTAAGTTACGACAAATCTTGTGACGTAAACTAAGGTAAACCAACTTGTACAGTGCACTATAGTCATAGTAATATGTGTTAAGTTGACTAGTACACTTTATGAAAACAACATGATACTAGCAAATTCCATGCGGTGGAGGTTGTAAGCTTGGCGACGTCTTATGAACTCAATTTTACTTGAAGTCAGAGGCGAACGTGTAGGATGCATATACAAGGAACGCAAAAGTTATGAACAATCTTGTGACGTGAATTCCTGTAAATAAACTTGTACAGTGCACTATAGTCATAGTAATAATGTGCTAAGTTGACTAGTACACTGTACAAATACACCATGATAATTGTAAAGGCTTTTGGGGTGGAGGTTGCAAGCTTGGCGACGTCTTATGAACTGAATTTTACTCAAAGCCAGAGGCGAACGTGCAGACGGCACATAGAAGGGTCGCCTAAGATACGACAAATCTTGTGACGTAAATTAAGGTAAATCAACTTGTACAGTGCACTATAGTCATAGTAATAATGTGCTAAGTTGATTAGTACACTTTATGAATACAACATGATAATTGTAAATTAAGGTAAATCAACTTGTACAGTGCACTATAGTCATAGTAATAATGTGCTAAGTTGACTATTACACTGTACGAATACACCATGATAATTGTAAATGCTTTGGGGTGGAGGTTGCAAGCTTGGCGCCATCTTATGAACTGAATTTTACTCAAAGCCAGAGGCGAACGTGTTAGATGCATATACAAGGAGTGCGAAAGTTATGAACAATCTTGTGACGTGAATTCCTGTAAATCAACTTGTACAGTGCACTATAGTCATAGTAATAATGTGCTAAGTTGAGTAGTACACTGTACAAATACACCATGATAATTGTAAATGCTTTGGGGTGGAGGTTGCAAGCTTGGCTACGATTTATGAACTCAATTTTACTCAAAGCCAGAGGCGAACGTGTAGACAGCACATAGAAGGGTCGCCTAAGTTACGACAAATCTTGTGACGTAAATTAAGGTAAATCAACTTGTACAGTGCACTATAGTCATAGTAATAATGTGTTAAATTGACTATTATACTGTATGAATACAACATGATAATTGTAAATTTCGGTAAATCAACTTGTACAGTGCACTATAGTCATAGTAATAATGTGCTAAGTTGAGTAGTACACTGTACAAATACACCATGATAATTGTAAATGCTTTGGGGTGGAGGTTGCAAGCTTGGCTACGATTTATGAACTCAATTTTACTCAAAGCCAGAGGCGAACGTGTAGACAGCACATAGAAGGGTCGCCTAAGTTACGACAAATCTTGTGACGTAAATTAAGGTAAATCAACTTGTACAGTGCACTATAGTCATAGTAATAATGTGTTAAATTGACTATTATACTGTATGAATACAACATGATAATTGTAAATTTCGGTAAATCAACTTGTACAGTGCACTATAGTCATAGTAATAATGTGCTAAGTTGAGTAGTACACTGTACAAATACACCATGATAATTGTAAATGCTTTGGGGTGGAGGTTGCAAGCTTGGCGACGTCTTATGAATTGAATTTTACTCAAAGCCAGAGGCGAACGTGTAGACAGCACATAGAAGGGTCGCCTAAGTTACGTCAAATCTTGTGACGTAAATTAAGGTAAATCAACTTGTACAGTGCACCATAGTCATAGTAATAATGTGTTAAGTTGACTAGTACACTGTACGAATACAACATGATACTAGTTAATTCCTTACGGTGGAGGTTGTAAGCTTGGCGACGTCTTATGAACTGAATTTTACTCAAAGCCAGAGGCGAACGTGTAGACAGCACATAGAAGGGTCGCCTAAGTTACGACAAATCTTGTGACGTGAATTCCAGTAAATCAACTTGTACAGTGCACTATAGTCATAGTAATAATGTGCTAAGTTGAGTAGTACACTGTACAAATACACCATGATAATTGTAAATGCTTTGGGGTGGAGGTTGCAAGCTTGGCTACGATTTATGAACTCAATTTTACTGAAAGTCAGAGGCGAACGTGCAGAAAGCACATAGAAGGGTCGCCTAAATTAAGACAAATCTTGTGACGTAAATTAAGGTAAATCAACTTGTACAGTGTACTATAGTCATAGTAATAATGTGTTAAGTTGACTGTTATACTGTATGAATACTACATGATAATTGTAAATTCCGGTAAATCAACTTGTACAGTGCACTATAGTCATAGTAATAATGTGCTAAGTTGAGTAGTACACTGTACAAATACACCATGATAATTGTAAATGCTTTGGGGTGGAGGTTGCAAGCTTGGCGACGTCTTATGAACTGAATTTTACTCAAAGCCAGAGGCGAACGTGTAGACAGCACATAGAAGGGTCGCCTAAGTTACGACAAATCTTGTGACTTGAATTCCTGTAAATCATCTTGTACAGTGCACTATAGTCATAGTAATAATGTGCTAAGTTGATTAGTACACTTTATGAATACAACATAATAATTGTAAATTCCGGTAAATCAACTTGTACAGTGCACTATAGTCATAGTAATAATGTGCTAAGTTGAGTAGTACACTGTACAAATACACCATGATAATTGTAAATGCTTTGGGATGGAGGTTGCAAGCTTGGCGACGTCTTATGAATTCAATTTTACTTAACGTCAGAGGCGAACGTGTAGACAGCACATAGAAGGGTCGCCTAAGTTACGACAAATCTTGTGACGTGAATTCCTGTAAATAAACTTGTACAGTCATAGTAATAATGTGTTAAGTTGACTAGTACATTGTACGAATACAACATGATACTAGTAAATTCCTTACGGTGGAGGTTGTAAGCTTGGCGACGTCTTATGAACTGAATTTTACTCAAAGCCAGAGGCGAACGTGTAGAAAGCACATAGAAGGGTCGCCTAAGTTACGACAAAACTTGTGACGTGAATTCCAGTAAATCAACTTGTACAGTGCACTATAGTCATAGTAATAATGTGCTAAGTTGACTAGTACACTGTACGAATACACCATGATAATTGTAAATGCTTTGGGATGGAGGTTGCAAGCTTGGCGACGTCTTATGAACTCAATTTTACTTAACGTCAGAGGCGTACGTGCAGTAAGCACATAGAAGGGTCGCCTAAGTTACGACTAATCTTGTAATGTAAAATAAGGTAAATCAACTTGTACAGCATACTAAAGGCATTGTCGTAGAGGGCTCAGTCATCAAGTACACTGTACGAATACAACATGATAATTGTCAATTCCGGTAAATCAATTTGTACAGTGCACTATAGTCATAGTAATAATGTGCTAAGTTGACTAGTACACTTTATGAATACAACATGATAATTGTAAATTCCTTGCAGTGGAGGTTGCAGGCTTGGCGATGTCTTATGAACTGAATTTTACTCAAAGTCAGAGGCGAACGTGTAGAAAGCACATAGAAGGGTCGCCTAAATTAAGACAAATCTTGTGACGTAAATTCCAGTAAATCAACTTGTACAGTGCACTATAGTCATAGTAATAATGTGCTAAGTTGACTAGTACACTTTATGAAAACCACATGATACTAGCAAATTCCATGCGGTGGAGGTTGTAAGCTTGGCGACGTCTTATGAACTCAATTTTACTTGAAGTCAGAGGCGAACGTGTAGGATGCATATACAAGGAGCGCGAGAGTTACGACAAATCTTGTGACGTGAATTCCAGTAAATCAACTTGTACAGTGCACTATAGTCATAGTAATAATGTGCTAAGTTGACTAGTACACTGGATGAATACAACATGATAATTGTAAATTCCGGTAAATCAACTTGTACAGTGCACTATAGTCATAGTAATAATGTGCTAAGTTGACTATTACACTGTACGAATACACCATGATAATTGTAAATGCTTTGGGGTGGAGGTTGCAAGCTTGGCGCCATCTTATGAACTGAATTTTACTCAAAGCCAGAGGCGAACGTGTAGAAAGCACATAGAAGGGTCGCCTAAGTTACGACAAATCTTGTGACGTAAACTAAGGTAAACCAACTTGTACAGTGCACTATAGTCATAGTAATAATGTGTTAAGTTGACTAGTACACTTTATGAAAACAACATGATACTAGCAAATTCCATGCGGTGGAGGTTGTAAGCTTGGCGACGTCTTATGAACTCAATTTTACTTGAAGTCAGAGGCGAACGTGTAGGATGCATATACAAGGAACGCAAAAGTTATGAACAATCTTGTGACGTGAATTCCTGTAAATAAACTTGTACAGTGCACTATAGTCATAGTAATAATGTGCTAAGTTGACTAGTACACTGTACAAATACACCATGATAATTGTAAATGCTTTGGGGTGGAGGTTGCAAGCTTGGCGACGTCTTATGAACTGAATTTTACTCAAAGCCAGAGGCGAACGTGCAGACGGCACATAGAAGGGTCGCCTAAGTTACGACAAATCTTGTGACGTAAATTAAGGTAAATCAACTTGTACAGTGCACTATAGTCATAGTAATAATGTGCTAAGTTGATTAGTACACTTTATGAATACAACATAATAATTGTAAATTAAGGTAAATCAACTTGTACATTGCACTATAGTCATAGTAATAATGTGCTAAGTTGACTATTACACTGTACGAATACACCATGATAATTGTAAATGCTTTGGGGTGGAGGTTGCAAGCTTGGCGCCATCTTATGAACTGAATTTTACTCAAAGCCAGAGGCGAACGTGTTAGATGCATATACAAGGAGTGCGAAAGTTATGAACAATCTTGTGACGTGAATTCCTGTAAATCAACTTGTACAGTGCACTATAGTCATAGTAATAATGTGCTAAGTTGAGTAGTACACTGTACAAATACACCATGATAATTGTAAATGCTTTGGGGTGGAGGTTGCAAGCTTGGCTACGATTTATGAACTCAATTTTACTCAAAGCCAGAGGCGAACGTGTAGACAGCACATAGAAGGGTCGCCTAAGTTACGACAAATCTTGTGACGTAAATTAAGGTAAATCAACTTGTACAGTGCACTATAGTCATAGTAATAATGTGTTAAATTGACTATTATACTGTATGAATACAACATGATAATTGTAAATTTCGGTAAATCAACTTGTACAGTGCACTATAGTCATAGTAATAATGTGCTAAGTTGAGTAGTACACTGTACAAATACACCATGATAATTGTAAATGCTTTGGGGTGGAGGTTGCAAGCTTGGCTACGATTTATGAACTCAATTTTACTCAAAGCCAGAGGCGAACGTGTAGACAGCACATAGAAGGGTCGCCTAAGTTACGACAAATCTTGTGACGTAAATTAAGGTAAATCAACTTGTACAGTGCACTATAGTCATAGTAATAATGTGTTAAATTGACTATTATACTGTATGAATACAACATGATAATTGTAAATTTCGGTAAATCAACTTGTACAGTGCACTATAGTCATAGTAATAATGTGCTAAGTTGAGTAGTACACTGTACAAATACACCATGATAATTGTAAATGCTTTGGGGTGGAGGTTGCAAGCTTGGCGACGTCTTATGAATTGAATTTTACTCAAAGCCAGAGGCGAACGTGTAGACAGCACATAGAAGGGTCGCCTAAGTTACGTCAAATCTTGTGACGTAAATTAAGGTAAATCAACTTGTACAGTGCACCATAGTCATAGTAATAATGTGTTAAGTTGACTAGTACACTGTACGAATACAACATGATACTAGTTAATTCCTTACGGTGGAGGTTGTAAGCTTGGCGACGTCTTATGAACTGAATTTTACTCAAAGCCAGAGGCGAACGTGTAGACAGCACATAGAAGGGTCGCCTAAGTTACGACAAATCTTGTGACGTGAATTCCAGTAAATCAACTTGTACAGTGCACTATAGTCATAGTAATAATGTGCTAAGTTGAGTAGTACACTGTACAAATACACCATGATAATTGTAAATGCTTTGGGGTGGAGGTTGCAAGCTTGGCTACGATTTATGAACTCAATTTTACTGAAAGTCAGAGGCGAACGTGCAGAAAGCACATAGAAGGGTCGCCTAAATTAAGACAAATCTTGTGACGTAAATTAAGGTAAATCAACTTGTACAGTGTACTATAGTCATAGTAATAATGTGTTAAGTTGACTGTTATACTGTATGAATACTACATGATAATTGTAAATTCCGGTAAATCAACTTGTACAGTGCACTATAGTCATAGTAATAATGTGCTAAGTTGAGTAGTACACTGTAAAATACACCATGATAATTGTAAATGCTTTGGGGTGGAGGTTGCAAGCTTGGCGACGTCTTATGAACTGAATTTTACTCAAAGCCAGAGGCGAACGTGTAGACAGCACATAGAAGGGTCGCCTAAGTTACGACAAATCTTGTGACTTGAATTCCTGTAAATCATCTTGTACAGTGCACTATAGTCATAGTAATAATGTGCTAAGTTGATTAGTACACTTTATGAATACAACATAATAATTGTAAATTCCGGTAAATCAACTTGTACAGTGCACTATAGTCATAGTAATAATGTGCTAAGTTGAGTAGTACACTGTACAAATACACCATGATAATTGTAAATGCTTTGGGATGGAGGTTGCAAGCTTGGCGACGTCTTATGAATTCAATTTTACTTAACGTCAGAGGCGAACGTGTAGACAGCACATAGAAGGGTCGCCTAAGTTACGACAAATCTTGTGACGTGAATTCCTGTAAATAAACTTGTACAGTCATAGTAATAATGTGTTAAGTTGACTAGTACATTGTACGAATACAACATGATACTAGTAAATTCCTTACGGTGGAGGTTGTAAGCTTGGCGACGTCTTATGAACTGAATTTTACTCAAAGCCAGAGGCGAACGTGTAGAAAGCACATAGAAGGGTCGCCTAAGTTACGACAAAACTTGTGACGTGAATTCCAGTAAATCAACTTGTACAGTGCACTATAGTCATAGTAATAATGTGCTAAGTTGACTAGTACACTGTACGAATACACCATGATAATTGTAAATGCTTTGGGATGGAGGTTGCAAGCTTGGCGACGTCTTATGAACTCAATTTTACTTAACGTCAGAGGCGTACGTGCAGTAAGCACATAGAAGGGTCGCCTAAGTTACGACTAATCTTGTAATGTAAAATAAGGTAAATCAACTTGTACAGCATACTAAAGGCATTGTCGTAGAGGGCTCAGTCATCAAGTACACTGTACGAATACAACATGATAATTGTCAATTCCGGTAAATCAATTTGTACAGTGCACTATAGTCATAGTAATAATGTGCTAAGTTGACTAGTACACTTTATGAATACAACATGATAATTGTAAATTCCTTGCAGTGGAGGTTGCAGGCTTGGCGATGTCTTATGAACTGAATTTTACTCAAAGTCAGAGGCGAACGTGTAGAAAGCACATAGAAGGGTCGCCTAAATTCAGACAAATCTTGTGACGTAAATTCCAGTAAATCAACTTGTACAGTGCACTATAGTCATAGTAATAATGTGCTAAGTTGACTAGTACACTGTACGAATACACCATGATAATTGTAAATGCTTTGGGATGGAGGTTGCAAGCTTGGCGACGTCTTATGAACTCAATTTTACTTAACGTCAGAGGCGTACGTGCAGTAAGCACATAGAAGGGTCGCCTAAGTTACGACTAATCTTGTGACGTGAATTCCAGTAAATCAACTTGTACAGTGCACTATAGTCATAGTAATAATGTGCTAAGTTGACTAGTACACTGGATGAATACAACATGATAATTGTAAATTCCGGTAAATCAACTTGTACAGTGCACTATAGTCATAGTAATAATGTGTTAAGTTGACTAGTACACTTTATGAAAACCACATGATACTAGCAAATTCCATGCGGTGGAGGTTGTAAGCTTGGCGACGTCTTATGAACTCAATTTTACTTGAAGTCAGAGGCGAACGTGTAGGATGCATATACAAGGAGCGCGAGAGTTACGACAAATCTTGTGACGTGAATTCCAGTAAATCAACTTGTACAGTGCACTATAGTCATAGTAATAATGTGCTAAGTTGACTAGTACACTGGATGAATACAACATGATAATTGTAAATTCCGGTAAATCAACTTGTACAGTGCACTATAGTCATAGTAATAATGTGCTAAGTTGACTATTACACTGTACGAATACACCATGATAATTGTAAATGCTTTGGGGTGGAGGTTGCAAGCTTGGCGCCATCTTATGAACTGAATTTTACTCAAAGCCAGAGGCGAACGTGTAGAAAGCACATAGAAGGGTCGCCTAAGTTACGACAAATCTTGTGACGTAAACTAAGGTAAACCAACTTGTACAGTGCACTATAGTCATAGTAATAATGTGCTAAGTTGATTAGTACACTTTATGAATACAACATGATAATTGTAAATTAAGGTAAATCAACTTGTACAGTGCACTATAGTCATAGTAATAATGTGCTAAGTTGACTAGTACACTGTATGAATACAACATGATAATTGTAAATTCCGGTAAATCAACTTGTACAGTGCACTATAGTCATAGTAATAATGTGCTAAGTTGAGTAGTACACTGTATGAATACAACATGATAATTGTAAATTCCGGTAAATCAATTTGTACAGTGCACTATAGTCATAGTAATAATGTGCTAAGTTGACTAGTACACTGTATGAATACAACATGATAATTGTAAATTCCGGTAAATCAACTTGTACAGTGCACTATAGTCATAGTAATAATGTGCTAAGTTGACTATTACACTGTACGAATACACCATGATAATTGTAAATGCTTTGGGGTGGAGGTTGCAAGCTTGGCGCCATCTTATGAACTGAATTTTACTCAAAGCCAGAGGCGAACGTGTAGAAAGCACATAGAAGGGTCGCCTAAGTTACGACAAATCTTGTGACGTAAACTAAGGTAAACCAACTTGTACAGTGCACTATAGTCATAGTAATAATGTGTTAAGTTGACTAGTACACTTTATGAAAACAACATGATACTAGCAAATTCCATGCGGTGGAGGTTGTAAGCTTGGCGACGTCTTATGAACTCAATTTTACTTGAAGTCAGAGGCGAACGTGTAGGATGCATATACAAGGAACGCAAAAGTTATGAACAATCTTGTGACGTGAATTCCTGTAAATAAACTTGTACAGTGCACTATAGTCATAGTAATAATGTGCTAAGTTGACTAGTACACTGTACAAATACACCATGATAATTGTAAATGCTTTGGGGTGGAGGTTGCAAGCTTGGCGACGTCTTATGAACTGAATTTTACTCAAAGCCAGAGGCGAACGTGCAGACGGCACATAGAAGGGTCGCCTAAGTTACGACAAATCTTGTGACGTAAATTAAGGTAAATCAACTTGTACAGTGCACTATAGTCATAGTAATAATGTGCTAAGTTGATTAGTACACTTTATGAATACAACATGATAATTGTAAATTAAGGTAAATCAACTTGTACAGTGCACTATAGTCATAGTAATAATGTGCTAAGTTGACTATTACACTGTACGAATACACCATGATAATTGTAAATGCTTTGGGGTGGAGGTTGCAAGCTTGGCGCCATCTTATGAACTGAATTTTACTCAAAGCCAGAGGCGAACGTGTTAGATGCATATACAAGGAGTGCGAAAGTTATGAACAATCTTGTGACGTGAATTCCTGTAAATCAACTTGTACAGTGCACTATAGTCATAGTAATAATGTGCTAAGTTGAGTAGTACACTGTACAAATACACCATGATAATTGTAAATGCTTTGGGGTGGAGGTTGCAAGCTTGGCTACGATTTATGAACTCAATTTTACTCAAAGCCAGAGGCGAACGTGTAGACAGCACATAGAAGGGTCGCCTAAGTTACGACAAATCTTGTGACGTAAATTAAGGTAAATCAACTTGTACAGTGCACTATAGTCATAGTAATAATGTGTTAAATTGACTATTATACTGTATGAATACAACATGATAATTGTAAATTTCGGTAAATCAACTTGTACAGTGCACTATAGTCATAGTAATAATGTGCTAAGTTGAGTAGTACACTGTACAAATACACCATGATAATTGTAAATGCTTTGGGGTGGAGGTTGCAAGCTTGGCTACGATTTATGAACTCAATTTTACTCAAAGCCAGAGGCGAACGTGTAGACAGCACATAGAAGGGTCGCCTAAGTTACGACAAATCTTGTGACGTAAATTAAGGTAAATCAACTTGTACAGTGCACTATAGTCATAGTAATAATGTGTTAAATTGACTATTATACTGTATGAATACAACATGATAATTGTAAATTTCGGTAAATCAACTTGTACAGTGCACTATAGTCATAGTAATAATGTGCTAAGTTGAGTAGTACACTGTACAAATACACCATGATAATTGTAAATGCTTTGGGGTGGAGGTTGCAAGCTTGGCGACGTCTTATGAATTGAATTTTACTCAAAGCCAGAGGCGAACGTGTAGACAGCACATAGAAGGGTCGCCTAAGTTACGTCAAATCTTGTGACGTAAATTAAGGTAAATCAACTTGTACAGTGCACCATAGTCATAGTAATAATGTGTTAAGTTGACTAGTACACTGTACGAATACAACATGATACTAGTTAATTCCTTACGGTGGAGGTTGTAAGCTTGGCGACGTCTTATGAACTGAATTTTACTCAAAGCCAGAGGCGAACGTGTAGACAGCACATAGAAGGGTCGCCTAAGTTACGACAAATCTTGTGACGTGAATTCCAGTAAATCAACTTGTACAGTGCACTATAGTCATAGTAATAATGTGCTAAGTTGAGTAGTACACTGTACAAATACACCATGATAATTGTAAATGCTTTGGGGTGGAGGTTGCAAGCTTGGCTACGATTTATGAACTCAATTTTACTGAAAGTCAGAGGCGAACGTGCAGAAAGCACATAGAAGGGTCGCCTAAATTAAGACAAATCTTGTGACGTAAATTAAGGTAAATCAACTTGTACAGTGTACTATAGTCATAGTAATAATGTGTTAAGTTGACTGTTATACTGTATGAATACTACATGATAATTGTAAATTCCGGTAAATCAACTTGTACAGTGCACTATAGTCATAGTAATAATGTGCTAAGTTGAGTAGTACACTGTACAAATACACCATGATAATTGTAAATGCTTTGGGGTGGAGGTTGCAAGCTTGGCGACGTCTTATGAACTGAATTTTACTCAAAGCCAGAGGCGAACGTGTAGACAGCACATAGAAGGGTCGCCTAAGTTACGACAAATCTTGTGACTTGAATTCCTGTAAATCATCTTGTACAGTGTACTATAGTCATAGTAATAATGTGCTAAGTTGATTAGTACACTTTATGAATACAACATAATAATTGTAAATTCCGGTAAATCAACTTGTACAGTGCACTATAGTCATAGTAATAATGTGCTAAGTTGAGTAGTACACTGTACAAATACACCATGATAATTGTAAATGCTTTGGGATGGAGGTTGCAAGCTTGGCGACGTCTTATGAATTCAATTTTACTTAACGTCAGAGGCGAACGTGTAGACAGCACATAGAAGGGTCGCCTAAGTTACGACAAATCTTGTGACGTGAATTCCTGTAAATAAACTTGTACAGTCATAGTAATAATGTGTTAAGTTGACTAGTACATTGTACGAATACAACATGATACTAGTAAATTCCTTACGGTGGAGGTTGTAAGCTTGGCGACGTCTTATGAACTGAATTTTACTCAAAGCCAGAGGCGAACGTGTAGAAAGCACATAGAAGGGTCGCCTAAGTTACGACAAAACTTGTGACGTGAATTCCAGTAAATCAACTTGTACAGTGCACTATAGTCATAGTAATAATGTGCTAAGTTGACTAGTACACTGTACGAATACACCATGATAATTGTAAATGCTTTGGGATGGAGGTTGCAAGCTTGGCGACGTCTTATGAACTCAATTTTACTTAACGTCAGAGGCGTACGTGCAGTAAGCACATAGAAGGGTCGCCTAAGTTACGACTAATCTTGTAATGTAAAATAAGGTAAATCAACTTGTACAGCATACTAAAGGCATTGTCGTAGAGGGCTCAGTCATCAAGTACACTGTACGAATACAACATGATAATTGTCAATTCCGGTAAATCAATTTGTACAGTGCACTATAGTCATAGTAATAATGTGCTAAGTTGACTAGTACACTTTATGAATACAACATGATAATTGTAAATTCCTTGCAGTGGAGGTTGCAGGCTTGGCGATGTCTTATGAACTGAATTTTACTCAAAGTCAGAGGCGAACGTGTAGAAAGCACATAGAAGGGTCGCCTAAATTAAGACAAATCTTGTGACGTAAATTCCAGTAAATCAACTTGTACAGTGCACTATAGTCATAGTAATAATGTGCTAAGTTGACTAGTACACTGTACGAATACACCATGATAATTGTAAATGCTTTGGGATGGAGGTTGCAAGCTTGGCGACGTCTTATGAACTCAATTTTACTTAACGTCAGAGGCGTACGTGCAGTAAGCACATAGAAGGGTCGCCTAAGTTACGACTAATCTTGTGACGTGAATTCCAGTAAATCAACTTGTACAGTGCACTATAGTCATAGTAATAATGTGCTAAGTTGACTAGTACACTGGATGAATACAACATGATAATTGTAAATTCCGGTAAATCAACTTGTACAGTGCACTATAGTCATAGTAATAATGTGTTAAGTTGACTAGTACACTTTATGAAAACCACATGATACTAGCAAATTCCATGCGGTGGAGGTTGTAAGCTTGGCGACGTCTTATGAACTCAATTTTACTTGAAGTCAGAGGCGAACGTGTAGGATGCATATACAAGGAGCGCGAGAGTTACGACAAATCTTGTGACGTGAATTCCAGTAAATCAACTTGTACAGTGCACTATAGTCATAGTAATAATGTGCTAAGTTGACTAGTACACTGGATGAATACAACATGATAATTGTAAATTCCGGTAAATCAACTTGTACAGTGCACTATAGTCATAGTAATAATGTGCTAAGTTGACTATTACACTGTACGAATACACCATGATAATTGTAAATGCTTTGGGGTGGAGGTTGCAAGCTTGGCGCCATCTTATGAACTGAATTTTACTCAAAGCCAGAGGCGAACGTGCAGTAAGCACATAGAAGGGTCGCCTAAGTTACGACTAATCTTGTAACGTAAATTAAGGTAAATCAACTTGTACAGTGCACTATAGTCATAGTAATAATGTGCTAAGTTGACTAGTACACTGTACGAGTACAACATGATAATTGTACATTCTTTGCGGTGGAGGTTGCAAGCTTGGCGACGTCTTATGAACCCAATTTTACTTAACGTCAGAGGCGAACGTGCAGTAAGCACATAGAAGGGTCGCCTAAGTTACGACTAATCTTGTAACGTAAAATAAGGTAAATCAACTTGTACAGCATACTAAAGGCATTGTCGTAGAGGGCTCAGTCATCAAATACATTGTACGAATACAACATGATAATTGTGAATTCCTTGCGGTGGAGGTTGCAAGCTTGGCGACGTCTTATGGACTGAGTTTTACTTAACGTCAGAGGCGAACTTGTAGATAGCACATAGAAGGGTCGCCTAAATTAAGACAAATCTTGTGACGTGAATTCCAGTAAATCAACTTGTACAGTGCACTATAGTCATAGTAATAATGTGTTAAGTTGACTAGTACACTTTATGAAAACCACATGATACTAGCAAATTCCATGCGGTGGAGGTTGTAAGCTTGGCGACGTCTTATAAACTTAATTTTACTTAAAGTCAGAGGCGAACGTGTAGAAAGCACATAGAAGGGTCGCCTAAGTTTCGACAAATCTTGTGACGTAAATTAAGGTAAATCAACTTGTACAGTGCACTATAGTCATAGTAATAATGTGCTAAGTTGACTAGTACACTGTATGAATACAACATGATAATTGTAAATTCCTTGCGGCGGAGGTTGCAAGCTTGGCGACGTCTTATGAACTCAATTTTACTTAACGTCAGAGGCGAACGTGTAAGATGCATATACAAGGAGCGCGAAAGTTATGAACAATCTTGTGACGTGAATTCCTGTAAATAAACTTGTACAGTGCACTATAGTCATAGTAATAATGTGCTTAGTTGACTAGTACACTGTACAAATACACCATGATAATTGTAAATGCTTTGGGGTGGAGGTTGCAAGCTTGGCGACGTCTTATGAACTGAATTTTACTCAAAGCCAGAGGCGAACGTGCAGACGGCACATAGAAGGGTCGCCTAAGTTACGACAAATCTTGTGACGTAAATTAAGGTAAATCAACTAGTACAGTGCACTATAGTCATAGGAATAATGTGTTAAGTTGACTAGTACACTGTACGAATACAACATGATACTAGTAAATTCCTTACGGTGGAGGTTGTAAGCTTGGCGACGTCTTATGAACTGAATTTTACTCAAAGTCAGAGGCGAACGTGTAGACAGCACATAGAAGGGTCGCCTAAGTTACGGCATATCTTGTGACGTGAATTCCAGTAAATCAAGTTGTACAGTGCACTATAGTCATAGTAATATTGTGCTAAGTTGACTAGTACACTGTATGAATACAACATGATAATTGTAAATTCCGGTAAATCAATTTGTACAGTGCACTATAGTCATAGTAATAATGTGCTAAGTTGACTAGTACACTTTATGAATACAGCATGATTATTGTAAATTAAGGTAAATCAACTTGTACAGTGCACTATAGTCATAGTAATAATGTGCTAAGTTGAGTAGTACACTGTACAAATACACCATGATAATTGTAAATGCTTTGGGGTGGAGGTTGCAAGCTTGGCTACGATTTATGAACTCAATTTTACTGAAAGTCAGAGGCGAACGTGCAGAAAGCACATAGAAGGGTCGCCTAAGTTACGACAAATCTTGTGACGTAAATTCCTGTAAATCAACTTGTACAGTGCACTATAGTCATAGTAATAATGTGCTAAGTTGATTAGTACACTTTATGAATACAACATGATAATTGTAAATTAAGGTAAATCACATTGTACAGTGCACTATAGTCATAGTAATAATGTGCTAAGTTGAGTAGTACACTTTATGAATACAACATGATAATTGTAAATTAAGGTAAATCAACTTGTACAGTGCACTATAGTCATAGTAATAATGTGCTAAGTTGACTAGTACACTGTATGAATACAACATGATAATTGTAAATTCCGGTAAATCAACTTGTACAGTGCACTATAGTCATAGTAATAATGTGCTAAGTTGAGTAGTACACTGTATGAATACAACATGATAATTGTAAATTCCGGTAAATCAATTTGTACAGTGCACTATAGTCATAGTAATAATGTGCTAAGTTGACTAGTACACTTTATGAATACAACATGATAATTGTAAATTAAGGTAAATCAACTTCTACAGTGCACTATAATCATAGTAATAATGTGCTAAGTTGACTAGTACACTCTATGAATACAACATGATAATTGTAAATGCTTTGGGGTGGAGGTTGCAAGCTTGGCGACGTCTTATGAACTGAATTTTACTCAAAGCCAGAGGCGAACGTGTAGAAAGCACATAGAAGGGTCGCCTAAGTTACGACAAATCTTGTGACGTAAACTAAGGTAAACCAACTTGTACAGTGCACTATAGTCATAGTAATAATGTGCTAAGTTGATTAGTACACTTTATGAATACAACATGATAATTGTAAATTAAGGTAAATCAACTTGTACAGTGCACTATAGTCATAGTAATAATGTGCTAAGTTGACTAGTACACTGTATGAATACAACATGATAATTGTAAATTCCGGTAAATCAACTTGTACAGTGCACTATAGTCATAGTAATGATGTGCTAAGTTGAGTAGTACACTGTATAAATACACCATGATAATTGTAAATGCTTTGGGGTGGAGGTTGCAAGCTTGGCGACGTCTTATGAATTCAATTTTACTTAACGTCAGAGGCGAACGTGTAGACAGCACATAGAAGGGTCGCCTAAGTTACGACAAATCTTGTGACGTGAATTCCTGTAAATAAACTTGTACAGTGCACTATAGTCATAGTAATAATGTGTTAAGTTGACTAGTACATTGTACGAATACAACATGATACTAGTAAATTCCTTACGGTGGAGGTTGTAAGCTTGGCGACGTCTTATGAACTGAATTTTACTCAAAGCCAGAGGCGAACGTGTAGAAAGCACATAGAAGGGTCGCCTAAGTTACGACAAAACTTGTGACGTGAATTCCAGTAAATCAACTTGTACAGTGCACTATAGTCATAGTAATAATGTGCTAAGTTGATTAGTACACTTTATGAATACAACATGATAATTGTAAATTAAGGTAAATCAACTTGTACAGTGCACTATAGTCATAGTAATAATGTGCTAAGTTGACTAGTACACTGTATGAATACAACATGATAATTGTAAATTCCGGTAAATCAACTTGTACAGTGCACTATAGTCATAGTAATAATGTGCTAAGTTGACTATTACACTGTACGAATACACCATGATAATTGTAAATGCTTTGGGGTGGAGGTTGCAAGCTTGGCGCCATCTTATGAACTGAATTTTACTCAAAGCCAGAGGCGAACGTGTAGAAAGCACATAGAAGGTTCGCCTAAGTTACGACAAATCTTGTGACGTAAACTAAGGTAAACCAACTTGTACAGTGCACTATAGTCATAGTAATAATGTGCTAAGTTGATTAGTACACTTTATGAATACAACATGATAATTGTAAATTAAGGTAAATCAACTTGTACAGTGCACTATAGTCATAGTAATAATGTGCTAAGTTGACTAGTACACTGTATGAATACAACATGATAATTGTAAATTCCGGTAAATCAACTTGTACAGTGCACTATAGTCATAGTAATAATGTGCTAAGTAGACTATTACACTGTACGAATACACCATGATAATTGTAAATGCTTTGGGGTGGAGGTTGCAAGCTTGGCGCCATCTTATGAACTGAATTTTACTCAAAGCCAGAGGCGAACGTGTAGAAAGCACATAGAAGGGTCGCCTAAGTTACGACAAATCTTGTGACGTAAACTAAGGTAAACCAACTTGTACAGTGCACTATAGTCATAGTAATAATGTGCTAAGTTGATTAGTACACTTTATGAATACAACATGATAATTGTAAATTCCGGTAAATCAACTTGTACAGTGCACTATAGTCATAGTAATAATGTGTTAAGTTGACTAGTACACTTTATGAAAACCACATGATACTAGCAAATTCCATGCGGTGGAGGTTGCAAGCTTGGTGACGTCTTATGAACTGAATTTAACTCAAAGTCAGAGGCGAACTAGTAGAAAGCACATAGAAGGGTCGCCTAAATTAAGACAAATCTTGTCACGTGAATTCCAGTAAATCAACTTGTACAGTGCACTATAGTCATAGTAATAATGTGCTAAGTTGACTAGTACACTGGATGAATACAACATGATAATTGTAAATTCCGGTAAATCAACTTGTACAGTGCACTATAGTCATAGTAATAATGTGTTAAGTTGACTAGTACACTTTATGAAAACCACATGATACTAGCAAATTCCATGCGGTGGAGGTTGTAAGCTTGGCGACGTCTTATGAACTCAATTTTACTTGAAGTCAGAGGCGAACGTGTAGGATGCATATACAAGGAGCGCGAAAGTTACGACAAATCTTGTGACGTGAATTCCAGTAAATCAACTTGTACAGTGGACTATAGTCATAGTAATAATGTGCTAAGTTGACTAGTACACTGGATGAATACAACATGATAATTGTAAATTCCGGTAAATCAACTTGTACAGTGCACTATAGTCATAGTAATAATGTGCTAAGTTGACTATTACACTGTACGAATACACCATGATAATTGTAAATGCTTTGGGGTGGAGGTTGCAAGCTTGGCGCCATCTTATGAACTGAATTTTACTCAAAGCCAGAGGCGAACGTGTAGAAAGCACATAGAAGGGTCGCCTAAGTTACGACTAATCTTGTAATGTAAAATAAGGTAAATCAACTTGTACAGCATACTAAAGGCATTGTCGTAGAGGGCTCAGTCATCAAGTACACTGTACGAATACAACATGATAATTGTAAATTCCGGTAAATCAATTTGTACAGTGCACTATAGTCATAGTAATAATGTGCTAAGTTGACTAGTACACTGGATGAATACAACATGATAATTGTAAATTCCGGTAAATCAACTTGTACAGTGCACTATAGTCATAGTAATAATGTGTTAAGTTGACTAGTACACTTTATGAAAACCACATGATACTAGCAAATTCCATGCGGTGGAGGTTGTAAGCTTGGCGACGTCTTATGAACTCAATTTTACTTGAAGTCAGAGGCGAACGTGTAGGATGCATATACAAGGAGCGCGAGAGTTACGACAAATCTTGTGACGTGAATTCCAGTAAATCAACTTGTACAGTGCACTATAGTCATAGTAATAATGTGCTAAGTTGACTAGTACACTGTACGAATACACCATGATAATTGTAAATGCTTTGGGATGGAGGTTGCAAGCTTGGCGACGTCTTATGAACTCAATTTTACTTAACGTCAGAGGCGTACGTGCAGTAAGCACATAGAAGGGTCGCCTAAGTTACGACTAATCTTGTGACGTGAATTCCTGTAAATAAACTTGTACAGTGCACTATAGTCATAGTAATAATGTGTTAAGTTGACTAGTACATTGTACGAATACAACATGATACTAGTAAATTCCTTACGGTGGAGGTTGTAAGCTTGGCGACGTCTTATAAACTTAATTTTACTTAAAGTCAGAGGCGAACGTGTAGAAAGCACATAGAAGGGTCGCCTAAGTTTCGACAAATCTTGTGACGTAAATTAAGGTAAATCAACTTGTACAGTGCACTATAGTCATAGTAATAATGTGCTAAGTTGACTAGTACACTGTATGAATACAACATGATAATTGTAAATTCCTTGCGGCGGAGGTTGCAAGCTTGGCGACGTCTTATGAACTCAATTTTACTTAACGTCAGAGGCGAACGTGTAAGATGCATATACAAGGAGCGCGAAAGTTATGAACAATCTTGTGACGTGAATTCCTGTAAATAAACTTGTACAGTGCACTATAGTCATAGTAATAATGTGCTTAGTTGACTAGTACACTGTACAAATACACCATGATAATTGTAAATGCTTTGGGGTGGAGGTTGCAAGCTTGGCGACGTCTTATGAACTGAATTTTACTCAAAGCCAGAGGCGAACGTGCAGACGGCACATAGAAGGGTCGCCTAAGTTACGACAAATCTTGTGACGTAAATTAAGGTAAATCAACTAGTACAGTGCACTATAGTCATAGGAATTATGTGTTAAGTTGACTAGTACACTGTACGAATACAACATGATACTAGTAAATTCCTTACGGTGGAGGTTGTAAGCTTGGCGACGTCTTATGAACTGAATTTTACTCAAAGTCAGAGGCGAACGTGTAGACAGCACATAGAAGGGTCGCCTAAGTTACGGCATATCTTGTGACGTGAATTCCAGTAAATCAAGTTGTACAGTGCACTATAGTCATAGTAATATTGTGCTAAGTTGACTAGTACACTGTATGAATACAACATGATAATTGTAAATTCCGGTAAATCAATTTGTACAGTGCACTATAGTCATAGTAATAATGTGCTAAGTTGACTAGTACACTTTATGAATACAGCATGATTATTGTAAATTAAGGTAAATCAACTTGTACAGTGCACTATAGTCATAGTAATAATGTGCTAAGTTGAGTAGTACACTGTACAAATACACCATGATAATTGTAAATGCTTTGGGGTGGAGGTTGCAAGCTTGGCTACGATTTATGAACTCAATTTTACTGAAAGTCAGAGGCGAACGTGCAGAAAGCACATAGAAGGGTCGCCTAAGTTACGACAAATCTTGTGACGTAAATTCCTGTAAATCAACTTGTACAGTGCACTATAGTCATAGTAATAATGTGCTAAGTTGATTAGTACACTTTATGAATACAACATGATAATTGTAAATTAAGGTAAATCACATTGTACAGTGCACTATAGTCATAGTAATAATGTGCTAAGTTGAGTAGTACACTTTATGAATACAACATGATAATTGTAAATTAAGGTAAATCAACTTGTACAGTGCACTATAGTCATAGTAATAATGTGCTAAGTTGACTAGTACACTGTATGAATACAACATGATAATTGTAAATTCCGGTAAATCAACTTGTACAGTGCACTATAGTCATAGTAATAATGTGCTAAGTTGAGTAGTACACTGTATGAATACAACATGATAATTGTAAATTCCGGTAAATCAATTTGTACAGTGCACTATAGTCATAGTAATAATGTGCTAAGTTGACTAGTACACTTTATGAATACAACATGATAATTGTAAATTAAGGTAAATCAACTTCTACAGTGCACTATAATCATAGTAATAATGTGCTAAGTTGACTAGTACACTCTATGAATACAACATGATAATTGTAAATTAAGGTAAATCACATTGTACAGTGCACTATAGTCATAGTAATAATGTGCTAAGTTGAGTAGTACACTTTATGAATACAACATGATAATTGTAAATTAAGGTAAATCAACTTGTACAGTGCACTATAGTCATAGTAATAATGTGCTAAGTTGACTAGTACACTGTATGAATACAACATGATAATTGTAAATTCCGGTAAATCAACTTGTACAGTGCACTATAGTCATAGTAATAATGTGCTAAGTTGAGTAGTACACTGTATGAATACAACATGATAATTGTAAATTCCGGTAAATCAATTTGTACAGTGCACTATAGTCATAGTAATAATGTGCTAAGTTGACTAGTACACTTTATGAATACAACATGATAATTGTAAATTAAGGTAAATCAACTTCTACAGTGCACTATAATCATAGTAATAATGTGCTAAGTTGACTAGTACACTCTATGAATACAACATGATAATTGTAAATGCTTTGGGGTGGAGGTTGCAAGCTTGGCGACGTCTTATGAACTGAATTTTACTCAAAGCCAGAGGCGAACGTGTAGAAAGCACATAGAAGGGTCGCCTAAGTTACGACAAATCTTGTGACGTAAACTAAGGTAAACCAACTTGTACAGTGCACTATAGTCATAGTAATAATGTGCTAAGTTGATTAGTACACTTTATGAATACAACATGATAATTGTAAATTAAGGTAAATCAACTTGTACAGTGCACTATAGTCATAGTAATAATGTGCTAAGTTGACTAGTACACTGTATGAATACAACATGATAATTGTAAATTCCGGTAAATCAACTTGTACAGTGCACTATAGTCATAGTAATGATGTGCTAAGTTGAGTAGTACACTGTATAAATACACCATGATAATTGTAAATGCTTTGGGGTGGAGGTTGCAAGATTGGCTACGATTTATGAACTCAATTTTACACAAAGCCAGAGGCGAACGTGTAGACAGCACATAGAAGGGTCGCCTAAGTTACGACAAATCTTGTGACGTGAATTCCAGTAAATAAACTTGTACAGTGCACTATAGTCATAGTAATAATGTGTTATGTTGACTAGTACACTGTATGAATACAACATGATAATTGTAAATTCCGGTAAATCAACTTGTACAGTGCACTATAGTCATAGTAATAATGTGCTAAGTTGACTAGTACACTGTACGAATACACCATGATAATTGTAAATGCTTTGGGATGGAGGTTGCAAGCTTGGCGACGTCTTATGAATTCAATTTTACTTAACGTCAGAGGCGAACGTGTAGACAGCACATAGAAGGGTCGCCTAAGTTACGACAAATCTTGTGACGTGAATTCCTGTAAATAAACTTGTACAGTGCACTATAGTCATAGTAATAATGTGTTAAGTTGACTAGTACATTGTACGAATACAACATGATACTAGTAAATTCCTTACGGTGGAGGTTGTAAGCTTGGCGACGTCTTATGAACTGAATTTTACTCAAAGCCAGAGGCGAACGTGTAGAAAGCACATAGAAGGGTCGCCTAAGTTACGACAAAACTTGTGACGTGAATTCCAGTAAATCAACTTGTACAGTGCACTATAGTCATAGTAATAATGTGCTAAGTTGATTAGTACACTTTATGAATACAACATGATAATTGTAAATTAAGGTAAATCAACTTGTACAGTGCACTATAGTCATAGTAATAATGTGCTAAGTTGACTAGTACACTGTATGAATACAACATGATAATTGTAAATTCCGGTAAATCAACTTGTACAGTGCACTATAGTCATAGTAATAATGTGCTAAGTTGACTATTACACTGTACGAATACACCATGATAATTGTAAATGCTTTGGGGTGGAGGTTGCAAGCTTGGCGCCATCTTATGAACTGAATTTTACTCAAAGCCAGAGGCGAACGTGTAGAAAGCACATAGAAGGTTCGCCTAAGTTACGACAAATCTTGTGACGTAAACTAAGGTAAACCAACTTGTACAGTGCACTATAGTCATAGTAATAATGTGCTAAGTTGATTAGTACACTTTATGAATACAACATGATAATTGTAAATTAAGGTAAATCAACTTGTACAGTGCACTATAGTCATAGTAATAATGTGCTAAGTTGACTAGTACACTGTATGAATACAACATGATAATTGTAAATTCCGGTAAATCAACTTGTACAGTGCACTATAGTCATAGTAATAATGTGCTAAGTAGACTATTACACTGTACGAATACACCATGATAATTGTAAATGCTTTGGGGTGGAGGTTGCAAGCTTGGCGCCATCTTATGAACTGAATTTTACTCAAAGCCAGAGGCGAACGTGTAGAAAGCACATAGAAGGGTCGCCTAAGTTACGACAAATCTTGTGACGTGAATTCCAGTAAATCAACTTGTACAGTGCACTATAGTCATAGTAATAATGTGCTAAGTTGACTAGTACACTGTATGAATACAACATGATAATTGTAAATTCCGGTAAATCAACTTGTACAGTGCACTATAGTCATAGTAATAATGTGCTAAGTTGAGTAGTACACTGTATGAATACAACATGATAATTGTAAATTCCGGTAAATCAATTTGTACAGTGCACTATAGTCATAGTAATAATGTGCTAAGTTGACTAGTACACTGTATGAATACAACATGATAATTGTAAATTCCGGTAAATCAACTTGTACAGTGCACTATAGTCATAGTAATAATGTGCTAAGTTGACTAGTACACTGTACGAATACACCATGATAATTGTAAATGCTTTGGGATGGAGGTTGCAAGCTTGGCGACGTCTTATGAACTCAATTTTACTTAACGTCAGAGGCGTACGTGCAGTAAGCACATAGAAGGGTCGCCTAAGTTACGACTAATCTTGTAATGTAAAATAAGGTAAATCAACTTGTACAGCATACTAAAGGCATTGTCGTAGAGGGCTCAGTCATCAAGTACACTGTACGAATACAACATGATAATTGTAAATTCCGGTAAATCAATTTGTACAGTGCACTATAGTCATAGTAATAATGTGCTAAGTTGACTAGTACACTTTATGAATACAACATGATAATTGTAAATTCCTTGCAGTGGAGGTTGCAGGCTTGGCGATGTCTTATGAACTGAATTTTACTCAAAGTCAGAGGCGAACGTGTAGAAAGCACATAGAAGGGTCGCCTAAATTAAGACAAATCTTGTGACGTGAATTCCAGTAAATCAACTTGTACAGTGCACTATAGTCATAGTAATAATGTGCTAAGTTGACTAGTACACTGTACGAATACACCATGATAATTGTAAATGCTTTGGGATGGAGGTTGCAAGCTTGGCGACGTCTTATGAACTCAATTTTACTTAACGTCAGAGGCGTACGTGCAGTAAGCACATAGAAGGGTCGCCTAAGTTACGACTAATCTTGTGACGTGAATTCCTGTAAATAAACTTGTACAGTGCACTATAGTCATAGTAATAATGTGTTAAGTTGACTAGTACATTGTACGAATACAACATGATACTAGTAAATTCCTTACGGTGGAGGTTGTAAGCTTGGCGACGTCTTATGAACTGAATTTTACTCAAAGCCAGAGGCGAACGTGTAGAAAGCACATAGAAGGGTCGCCTAAGTTACGACAAAACTTGTGACGTGAATTCCAGTAAATCAACTTGTACAGTGCACTATAGTCATAGTAATAATGTGCTAAGTTGACTAGTACACTGTACGAATACACCATGATAATTGTAAATGCTTTGGGATGGAGGTTGCAAGCTTGGCGACGTCTTATGAACTCAATTTTACTTAACGTCAGAGGCGTACGTGCAGTAAGCACATAGAAGGGTCGCCTAAGTTACGACTAATCTTGTAATGTAAAATAAGGTAAATCAACTTGTACAGCATACTAAAGGCATTGTCGTAGAGGGCTCAGTCATCAAGTACACTGTACGAATACAACATGATAATTGTAAATTCCGGTAAATCAATTTGTACAGTGCACTATAGTCATAGTAATAATGTGCTAAGTTGACTAGTACACTTTATGAATACAACATGATAATTGTAAATTCCTTGCAGTGGAGGTTGCAGGCTTGGCGATGTCTTATGAACTGAATTTTACTCAAAGTCAGAGGCGAACGTGTAGAAAGCACATAGAAGGGTCGCCTAAATTAAGACAAATCTTGTGACGTGAATTCCAGTAAATCAACTTGTACAGTGCACTATAGTCATAGTAATAATGTGCTAAGTTGACTAGTACACTGTACGAATACACCATGATAATTGTAAATGCTTTGGGATGGAGGTTGCAAGCTTGGCGACGTCTTATGAACTCAATTTTACTTAACGTCAGAGGCGTACGTGCAGTAAGCACATAGAAGGGTCGCCTAAGTTACGACAAATCTTGTGACGTAAACTAAGGTAAACCAACTTGTACAGTGCACTATAGTCATAGTAATAATGTGCTAAGTTGATTAGTACACTTTATGAATACAACATGATAATTGTAAATTCCGGTAAATCAACTTGTACAGTGCACTATAGTCAAAGTAATAATGTGTTAAGTTGACTAGTACACTTTATGAAAACCACATGATACTAGCAAATTCCATGCGGTGGAGGTTGCAAGCTTGGTGACGTCTTATGAACTGAATTTAACTCAAAGTCAGAGGCGAACTAGTAGAAAGCACATAGAAGGGTCGCCTAAATTAAGACAAATCTTGTGACGTGAATTCCAGTAAATCAACTTGTACAGTGCACTATAGTCATAGTAATAATGTGCTAAGTTGACTAGTACACTGGATGAATACAACATGATAATTGTAAATTCCGGTAAATCAACTTGTACAGTGCACTATAGTCATAGTAATAATGTGTTAAGTTGACTAGTACACTTTATGAAAACCACATGATACTAGCAAATTCCATGCGGTGGAGGTTGTAAGCTTGGCGACGTCTTATGAACTCAATTTTACTTGAAGTCAGAGGCGAACGTGTAGGATGCATATACAAGGAGCGCGAAAGTTACGACAAATCTTGTGACGTGAATTCCAGTAAATCAACTTGTACAGTGGACTATAGTCATAGTAATAATGTGCTAAGTTGACTAGTACACTGGATGAATACAACATGATAATTGTAAATTCCGGTAAATCAACTTGTACAGTGCACTATAGTCATAGTAATAATGTGCTAAGTTGACTATTACACTGTACGAATACACCATGATAATTGTAAATGCTTTGGGGTGGAGGTTGCAAGCTTGGCGCCATCTTATGAACTGAATTTTACTCAAAGCCAGAGGCGAACGTGTAGAAAGCACATAGAAGGTTCGCCTAAGTTACGACAAATCTTGTGACGTAAACTAAGGTAAACCAACTTGTACAGTGCACTATAGTCATAGTAATAATGTGCTAAGTTGATTAGTACACTTTATGAATACAACATGATAATTGTAAATTAAGGTAAATCAACTTGTACAGTGCACTATAGTCATAGTAATAATGTGCTAAGTTGACTAGTACACTGTATGAATACAACATGATAATTGTAAATTCCGGTAAATCAACTTGTACAGTGCACTATAGTCATAGTAATAATGTGCTAAGTTGAGTAGTACACTGTATGAATACAACATGATAATTGTAAATTCCGGTAAATCAATTTGTACAGTGCACTATAGTCATAGTAATAATGTGCTAAGTTGACTAGTACACTATATGAATACAACATGATAATTGTAAATTAAGGTAAATCAACTTGTACAGTGCACTATAGTCATAGTAATAATGTGCTAAGTTGACTAGTACACTGTACGAATACACCATGATAATTGTAAATGCTTTGGGATGGAGGTTGCAAGCTTGGCGACGTCTTATGAATTCAATTTTACTTAACGTCAGAGGCGTACGTGCAGTAAGCATATAGAAGGGTCGCCTAAGTTACGACAAATATTGTGACGTAAATTAAGGCAAATCAACTTGTACAGTGCACTATAGTCATAGTAATAATGTGTTAAGTTGACTAGTACACTGTACGAATACAACATGATACTAGTAAATTCCTTACGGTGGAGGTTGTAAGCTTGGCGACGTCTTATGAACTGAATTTTACTCAAAGCCAGAGGCGAACGTGTAGACAGCACATAGAAGGGTCGCCTAAGTTACGACAAATCTTGTGACGTGAATTCCAGTAAATCAACTTGTACAGTGCACTATAGTCATAGTAATAATGTGTTAAGTTGACTATTACACTGTATGAATACAACATGATAATTTTAAATTAAGGTAAATCAACTTGTACAGTGCACTATAGTCATAGTCATAATGTGCTAAGTTGAGTAGTACACTGTACGAATACAACATGATAATTTTAAATTCCTTGCGGTGGAGGTTGCAAGCTTGGCGACGTCTTATGAACCCAATTTTACTTAACGTCAGAGGCGAACGTGCAGTAAGCACATAGAAGGGTCGCCTAAGTTACGACTAATCTTGTAACGTAAATTAAGGTAAATCAACTTGTACAGTGCACTATAGTCATAGTAATAATGTGCTAAGTTGACTAGTACACTGTACGAGTACAACATGATAATTGTACATTCTTTGCGGTGGAGCTTGCAAGCTTGGCGACGTCTTATGAACCCAATTTTACTTAACGTCAGAGGCGAACGTGCAGTAAGCACATAGAAGGGTCGCCTAAGTTACGACTAATCTTGTAACGTAAAATAAGGTAAATCAACTTGTACAGCATACTAAAGGCATTGTCGTAGAGGGCTCAGTCATCAAGTACATTGTACGAATACAACATGATAATTGTGAATTCCTTGCGGTGGAGGTTGCAAGCTTGGCGACGTCTTATGGACTGAGTTTTACTTAACGTCAGAGGCGAACTTGTAGATAGCACATAGAAGGGTCGCCTAAATTAAGACAAATCTTGTGACGTGCATTCCAGTAAATCAACTTGTACAGTGCACTATAGTCATAGTAATAATGTGTTAAGTTGACTAGTACACTTTATGAAAACCACATGATACTAGCAAATTCCATGCGGTGGAGGTTGTAAGCTTGGCGACGTCTTATAAACTTAATTTTACTTAAAGTCAGAGGCGAACGTGTAGAAAGCACATAGAAGGGTCGCCTAAGTTTCGACAAATCTTGTGACGTAAATTAAGGTAAATCAACTTGTACAGTGCACTATAGTCATAGTAATAATGTGCTAAGTTGACTAGTACACTGTATGAATACAACATGATAATTGTAAATTCCTTGCGGCGGAGGTTGCAAGCTTGGCGACGTCTTATGAACTCAATTTTACTTAACGTCAGAGGCGAACGTGTAAGATGCATATACAAGGAGCGCGAAAGTTATGAACAATCTTGTGACGTGAATTCCTGTAAATAAACTTGTACAGTGCACTATAGTCATAGTAATAATGTGCTTAGTTGACTAGTACACTGTACAAATACACCATGATAATTGTAAATGCTTTGGGGTGGAGGTTGCAAGCTTGGCGACGTCTTATGAACTGAATTTTACTCAAAGCCAGAGGCGAACGTGCAGACGGCACATAGAAGGGTCGCCTAAGTTACGACAAATCTTGTGACGTAAATTAAGGTAAATCAACTAGTACAGTGCACTATAGTCATAGTAATAATGTGTTAAGTTGACTAGTACACTGTACGAATACAACATGATACTAGTAAATTCCTTACGGTGGAGGTTGTAAGCTTGGCGACGTCTTATGAACTGAATTTTACTCAAAGTCAGAGGCGAACGTGTAGACAGCACATAGAAGGGTCGCCTAAGTTACGGCATATCTTGTGACGTGAATTCCAGTAAATCAAGTTGTACAGTGCACTATAGTCATAGTAATATTGTGCTAAGTTGACTAGTACACTGTATGAATACAACATGATAATTGTAAATTCCGGTAAATCAATTTGTACAGTGCACTATAGTCATAGTAATAATGTGCTAAGTTGACTAGTACACTTTATGAATACAGCATGATTATTGTAAATTAAGGTAAATCAACTTGTACAGTGCACTATAGTCATAGTAATAATGTGCTAAGTTGAGTAGTACACTGTACAAATACACCATGATAATTGTAAATGCTTTGGGGTGGAGGTTGCAAGCTTGGCTACGATTTATGAACTCAATTTTACTGAAAGTCAGAGGCGAACGTGCAGAAAGCACATAGAAGGGTCGCCTAAGTTACGACAAATCTTGTGACGTAAATTCCTGTAAATCAACTTGTACAGTGCACTATAGTCATAGTAATAATGTGCTAAGTTGATTAGTACACTTTATGAATACAACATGATAATTGTAAATTAAGGTAAATCAACTTGTACAGTGCACTATAGTCATAGTAATAATGTGCTAAGTTGAGTAGTACACTTTATGAATACAACATGATAATTGTAAATTAAGGTAAATCAACTTGTACAGTGCACTATAGTCATAGTAATAATGTGCTAAGTTGACTAGTACACTGTATGAATACAACATGATAATTGTAAATTCCGGTAAATCAACTTGTACAGTGCACTATAGTCATAGTAATAATGTGCTAAGTTGAGTAGTACACTGTATGAATACAACATGATAATTGTAAATTCCGGTAAATCAATTTGTACAGTGCACTATAGTCATAGTAATAATGTGCTAAGTTGACTAGTACACTTTATGAATACAACATGATAATTGTAAATTAAGGTAAATCAACTTGTACAGTGCACTATAGTCATAGTAATAATGTGCTAAGTTGAGTAGTACACTGTACAAATACACCATGATAATTGTAAATGCTTTGGGGTGGAGGTTGCAAGCTTGGCTACGATTTATGAACTCAATTTTACTGAAAATCAGAGGCGAACGTGCAGAAAGCACATAGAAGGGTCGCCTAAGTTACGACAAATCTTGTGACGTGAATTACAGTAAATCAACTTGTACAGTGCACTATAGTCATAGTAATAATGTGCTAAGTTGACTAGTACACTTTATGAATACAACATGATAATTGTAAATTAAGGTAAATCAACTTGTACAGTGCACTATAATCATAGTAATAATTTGCTAAGTTGACTAGTACACTCTATGAATACAACATGATAATTGTACATTCTTTGCGGTGGAGGTTGCAAGCTTGGCGACGTCTTATGAACCCAATTTTACTTAACGTCAGAGGCGAACGTGCAGTAAGCACATAGAAGGGTCGCCTAAGTTACGACTAATCTTGTAACGTAAAATAAGGTAAATCAACTTGTACAGCATACTAAAGGCATTGTCGTAGAGGGCTCAGTCATCAAGTACATTGTACGAATACAACATGATAATTGTGAATTCCTTGCGGTGGAGGTTGCAAGCTTGGCGACGTCTTATGGACTGAGTTTTACTTAACGTCAGAGGCGAACTTGTAGATAGCACATAGAAGGGTCGCCTAAATTAAGACAAATCTTGTGACGTGCATTCCAGTAAATCAACTTGTACAGTGCACTATAGTCATAGTAATAATGTGTTAAGTTGACTAGTACACTTTATGAAAACCACATGATACTAGCAAATTCCATGCGGTGGAGGTTGTAAGCTTGGCGACGTCTTATAAACTTAATTTTACTTAAAGTCAGAGGCGAACGTGTAGAAAGCACATAGAAGGGTCGCCTAAGTTTCGACAAATCTTGTGACGTAAATTAAGGTAAATCAACTTGTACAGTGCACTATAGTCATAGTAATAATGTGCTAAGTTGACTAGTACACTGTATGAATACAACATGATAATTGTAAATTCCTTGCGGCGGAGGTTGCAAGCTTGGCGACGTCTTATGAACTCAATTTTACTTAACGTCAGAGGCGAACGTGTAAGATGCATATACAAGGAGCGCGAAAGTTATGAACAATCTTGTGACGTGAATTCCTGTAAATAAACTTGTACAGTGCACTATAGTCATAGTAATAATGTGCTTAGTTGACTAGTACACTGTACAAATACACCATGATAATTGTAAATGCTTTGGGGTGGAGGTTGCAAGCTTGGCGACGTCTTATGAACTGAATTTTACTCAAAGCCAGAGGCGAACGTGCAGACGGCACATAGAAGGGTCGCCTAAGTTACGACAAATCTTGTGACGTAAATTAAGGTAAATCAACTAGTACAGTGCACTATAGTCATAGTAATATTGTGCTAAGTTGACTAGTACACTGTATGAATACAACATGATAATTGTAAATTCCGGTAAATCAATTTGTACAGTGCACTATAGTCATAGTAATAATGTGCTAAGTTGACTAGTACACTTTATGAATACAGCATGATTATTGTAAATTGAGGTAAATCAACTTGTACAGTGCACTATAGTCATAGTAATAATGTGCTAAGTTGAGTAGTACACTGTACAAATACACCATGATAATTGTAAATGCTTTGGGGTGGAGGTTGCAAGCTTGGCTACGATTTATGAACTCAATTTTACTGAAAGTCAGAGGCGAACGTGCAGAAAGCACATAGAAGGGTCGCCTAAGTTACGACAAATCTTGTGACGTAAATTCCTGTAAATCAACTTGTACAGTGCACTATAGTCATAGTAATAATGTGCTAAGTTGATTAGTACACTTTATGAATACAACATGATAATTGTAAATTAAGGTAAATCAACTTGTACAGTGCACTATAGTCATAGTAATAATGTGCTAAGTTGAGTAGTACACTTTATGAATACAACATGATAATTGTAAATTAAGGTAAATCAACTTGTACAGTGCACTATAGTCATAGTAATAATGTGCTAAGTTGACTAGTACACTGTATGAATACAACATGATAATTGTAAATTCCGGTAAATCAACTTGTACAGTGCACTATAGTCATAGTAATAATGTGCTAAGTTGAGTAGTACACTGTATGAATACAACATGATAATTGTAAATTCCGGTAAATCAATTTGTACAGTGCACTATAGTCATAGTAATAATGTGCTAAGTTGACTAGTACACTTTATGAATACAACATGATAATTGTAAATTAAGGTAAATCAACTTGTACAGTGCACTATAATCATAGTAATAATTTGCTAAGTTGACTAGTACACTCTATGAATACAACATGATAATTGTAAATGCTTTGGGGTGGAGGTTGCAAGCTTGGCGACGTCTTATGAACTGAATTTTACTCAAAGCCAGAGGCGAACGTGTAGAAAGCACATAGAAGGGTCGCCTAAGTTACGACAAATCTTGTGACGTAAACTAAGGTAAACCAACTTGTACAGTGCACTATAGTCATAGTAATAATGTGCTAAGTTGATTAGTACACTTTATGAATACAACATGATAATTGTAAATTAAGGTAAATCAACTTGTACAGTGCACTATAGTCATAGTAATAATGTGCTAAGTTGAGTAGTACACTGTACAAATACACCATGATAATTGTAAATGCTTTGGGGTGGAGGTTGCAAGCTTGGCTACGATTTATGAACTCAATTTTACTGAAAATCAGAGGCGAACGTGCAGAAAGCACATAGAAGGGTCGCCTAAGTTACGACAAATCTTGTGACGTGAATTCCAGTAAATCAACTTGTACAGTGCACTATAGTCATAGTAATAATGTGCTAAGTTGACTAGTACACTGGATGAATACAACATGATAATTGTAAATTCCGGTAAATCGACTTGTACAGTGCACTATAGTCATAGTAATAATGTGTTAAGTTGACTAGTACACTTTATGAAAACCACATGATACTAGCAAATTCCATGCGGTGGAGGTTGCAAGCTTGGTGACGTATTATGAACTGAATTTAACTCAAAGTCAGAGGCGAACTTGTAGAAAGCACATAGAAGGGTCGCCTAAATTAAGACAAATCTTGTAACGTGAATTCCAGTAAATCAACTTGTACAGTGCACTATAGTCATAGTAATAATGTGCTAAGTTGACTAGTACACTGGATGAATACAACATGATAATTGTAAATTCCGGTAAATCAACTTGTACAGTGCACTATAGTCATAGTAATAATGTGTTAAGTTGACTAGTACACTTTATGAAAACCACATGATACTAGCAAATTCCATGCGGTGGAGGTTGTAAGCTTGGCGACGTCTTATGAACTCAATTTTACTTGAAGTCAGAGGCGAACGTGTAGGATGCATATACAAGGAGCGCGAAAGTTACGACAAATCTTGTGACGTGAATTCCAGTAAATCAACTTGTACAGTGCACTATAGTCATAGTAATAATGTGCTAAGTTGACTAGTACACTGGATGAATACAACATGATAATGGTAAATTCCGGTAAATCAACTTGTACAGTGCACTATAGTCATAGTAATAATGTGCTAAGTTGACTATTACACTGTACGAATACACCATGATAATTGTAAATGCTTTGGGGTGGAGGTTGCAAGCTTGGCGCCATCTTATGAACTGAATTTTAATCAAAGCCAGAGGCGAACGTGTAGAAAGCACATAGAAGGTTCGCCTAAGTTACGACAAATCTTGTGACGTAAACTAAGGTAAACCAACTTGTACAGTGCACTATAGTCATAGTAATAATGTGCTAATTTGATTAGTACACTTTATGAATACAACATGATAATTGTAAATTAAGGTAAATCAACTTGTACAGTGCACTATAGTCATAGTAATAATGTGCTAAGTTGACTAGTACACTGTATGAATACAACATGATAATTGTAAATTCCGGTAAATCAACTTGTACAGTGCACTATAGTCATAGTAATAATGTGCTAAGTTGAGTAGTACACTGTATGAATACAACATGATAATTGTAAATTCCGGTAAATCAATTTGTACAGTGCACTATAGTCATAGTAATAATGTGCTAAGTTGACTAGTACACTTTATGAATACAACATGATAATTGTAAATTAAGGTAAATCAACTTGTACAGTGCACTATAGTCATAGTAATAATGTGCTAAGTTGACTAGTACACTGTATGAATACAACATGATAATTGTAAATGCTTTGGGGTGGAGGTTGCAAGCTTGGCGACGTCTTATGAATTGAATTTTACTCAAAGCCAGAGGCGAACGTGTAGACAGCACATAGAAGGGTCGCCTAAGTTACGACAAATCTTGTGACGTGAATTCCTGTAAATAAACTTGCACAGTGCACTATAGTCATAGTAATAATGTGTTAAGTTGACTAGTACACTGTATGAATACAACATGATAATTGTAAATTCCGGTAAATCAACTTGTACAGTGCACTATAGTCATAGTAATAATGTGCTAAGTTGACTAGTACACTGTACGAATACACCATGATAATTGTAAATGCTTTGGGATGGAGGTTGCAAGCTTGGCGACGTCTTATGAATTGAATTTTACTCAAAGCCAGAGGCGAACGTGTAGACAGCACATAGAAAGGTCGCCTAAGTTACGACAAATCTTGTGACGTAAATTAAGGTAAATCAACTTGTACAGTGCACTATAGTCATAGTACTAATGTGTTAAGTTGACTATTATACTGTATGAATACAACATGATAATTGTAAATTCCGGTAAATCAACTTATACAGTGCACTATAGTCATAGTAATAATGTGCTAAGTTGAGTAGTACACTTTATGAATACAACATGATAATTGTAAATTAAGGTAAATCAACTTGTACAGTGCACTATAGTCATAGTAATAATGTGCTAAGTTGACTAGTACACTGTATGAATACAACATGATAATTGTAAATTCCGGTAAATCAACTTGTACAGTGCACTATAGTCATAGTAATAATGTGCTAAGTTGAGTAGTACACTGTATGAATACAACATGATAATTGTAAATTCCGGTAAATCAATTTGTACAGTGCACTATAGTCATAGTAATAATGTGCTAAGTTGACTAGTACACTTTATGAATACAACATGATAATTGTAAATTAAGGTAAATCAACTTGTACAGTGCACTATAATCATAGTAATAATGTGCTAAGTTGACTAGTACACTCTATGAATACAACATGATAATTGTAAATGCTTTGGGGTGGAGGTTGCAAGCTTGGCGACGTCTTATGAACTGAATTTTACTCAAAGCCAGAGGCGAACGTGTAGAAAGCACATAGAAGGGTCGCCTAAGTTACGACAAATCTTGTGACGTAAACTAAGGTAAACCAACTTGTACAGTGCACTATAGTCATAGTAATAATGTGCTAAGTTGATTAGTACACTTTATGAATACAACATGATAATTGTAAATTAAGGTAAATCAACTTGTACAGTGCACTATAGTCATAGTAATAATGTGCTAAGTTGACTAGTACACTGTATGAATACATCATGATAATTGTAAATTCCGGTAAATCAACTTGTACAGTGCACTATAGTCATAGTAATGATGTGCTAAGTTGACTAGTACACTGTATGAATACAACATGATAATTGTAAATTTCGGTAAATCAACTTGTACAGTGCACTATAGTCATAGTAATAATGTGCTAAGTTGACTAGTACACTCTATGAATACACCATGATAATTGTAAATGCTTTGGGGTGGAGGTTGCAAGCTTGGCTACGATTTATGAACTCAATTTTACTCAAAGCCAGAGGCGAACGTGTAGACAGCACATAGAAGGGTCGCCTAAGTTACGACAAATCTTGTGACGTGAATTCCTGTAAATAAACTTGTACAGTGCACTATAGTCATAGTAATAATGTGTTAAGTTGACTAGTACACTGTATGAATACAACATGATAATTGTAAATTTCGGTAAATCAACTTGTACAGTGCACTATAGTCATAGTAATAATGTGCTAAGTTGACTAGTACACTGTACGAATACACCATGATAATTGTAAATGCTTTGGGATGGAGGTTGCAAACTTGTCGACGTCTTATGAATTCAATTTTACTTAACGTCAGAGGCGTACGTGCAGTAAGCACATAGAAGGGTCGCCTAAGTTACGACAAATCTTGTGACGTAAATTAAGGTAAATCAACTTGTACAGTGCACTATAGTCATAGTAATAATGTGTTAAGTTGACTATTACACTGTATGAATACAACATGATAATTGTAAATTCCGGTAAATCAACTTGTACAGTGCACTATAGTCATAGTAATAATGTGCTAAGTTGAGTAGTACACTGTACAAATACACCATGATAATTGTAAATGCTTTGGGGTGGAGGTTGCAAGCTTGGCTACGATTTATTAACTCAATTTTACTGAAAATCAGAGGCGAACTTGTAGAAAGCACATAGAAGGGTCGCCTAAATTAAGACAAATCTTGTGACGTGAATTCCAGTAAATCAACTTGTACAGAGCACTATAGTCATAGTAATAATGTGCTAAGTTGACTAGTACACTGGATGAATACAACATGATAATTGTAAATTCCGGTAAATCAACTTGTACAGTGCACTATAGTCATAGTAATAATGTGTTAAGTTGACTAGTACACTTTATGAAAACCACATGATACTAGCAAATTCCATGCGGTGGAGGTTGTAAGCTTGGCGATGTCTTATGAACTCAATTTTACTTGAAGTCAGAGGCGAACGTGTAGGATGCATATACAAGGAGCGCGAAAGTTACGACAAATCTTGTGACGTGAATTCCAGTAAATCAACTTGTACAGTGCACTATAGTCATAGTAATAATGTGCTAAGTTGACTAGTACACTGGATGAATACAACATGATAATTGTAAATTCCGGTAAATCAACTTGTACAGTGCACTATAGTCATAGTAATAATGTGCTAAGTTGACTATTACACTGTACGAATACACCATGATAATTGTAAATGCTTTGGGGTGGAGGTTGCAAGCTTGGCGCCATCTTATGAACTGAATTTTACTCAAAGCCAGAGGCGAACGTGTAGAAAGCACATAGAAGGTTCGCCTAAGTTACGACAAATCTTGTGACGTAAACTAAGGTAAACCAACTTGTACAGTGCACTATAGTCATAGTAATAATGTGCTAAGTTGACTAGTACACTGTATGAATACAACATGATAATTGTAAATTCCGGTAAATCAACTTGTACAGTGCACTATAGTCATAGTAATAATGTGCTAAGTTGAGTAGTACACTGTATGAATACAACATGATAATTGTAAATTCCGGTAAATCAATTTGTACAGTGCACTATAGTCATAGTAATAATGTGCTAAGTTGACTAGTACACTTTATGAATACAACATGATAATTGTAAATTAAGGTAAATCAACTTGTACAGTGCACTATAGTCATAGTAATAATGTGCTAAGTTGACTATTACACTGTATGAATACAACATGATAATTGTAAATGCTTTGGGGTGGAGGTTGCAAGCTTGGCGACGTCTTATGTATTGAATTTTACTCAAAGCCAGAGGCGAACGTGTAGAAAGCACATAGAAGGGTCGCCTAAGTTACGACAAATCTTGTGACGTGAATTCCTGTAAATAAACTTGCACAGTGCACTATAGTCATAGTAATAATGTGTTAAGTTGACTAGTACACTGTATGAATACAACATGATAATTGTAAATTCCGGTAAATCAACTTGTACAGTGCACTATAGTCATAGTAATAATGTGTTAAGTTGACTAGTACACTTTATGAAAACCACATGATACTAGCAAATTCCATGCGGTGGAGGTTGTAAGCTTGGCGACGTCTTATGAACTCAATTTTACTTGAAGTCAGAGGCGAACGTGTAGGATGCATATACAAGGAGCGCGAAAGTTACGACAAATCTTGTGACGTGAATTCCAGTAAATCAACTTGTACAGTGCACTATAGTCATAGTAATAATGTGCTAAGTTGACTAGTACACTGGATGAATACAACATGATAATTGTAAATTCCGGTAAATCAACTTGTACAGTGCACTATAGTCATAGTAATAATGTGCTAAGTTGACTATTACACTGTACGAATACACCATGATAATTGTAAATGCTTTGGGGTGGAGGTTGCAAGCTTGGCGCCATCTTATGAACTGAATTTTACTCAAAGCCAGAGGCGAACGTGTAGAAAGCACATAGAAGGTTCGCCTAAGTTACGACAAATCTTGTGACGTAAACTAAGGTAAACCAACTTGTACAGTGCACTATAGTCATAGTAATAATGTGCTAAGTTGATTAGTACACTTTATGAATACAACATGATAATTGTAAATTAAGGTAAATCAACTTGTACAGTGCACTATAGTCATAGTAATAATGTGCTAAGTTGACTAGTACACTGTATGAATACAACATGATAATTGTAAATTCCGGTAAATCAACTTGTACAGTGCACTATAGTCATAGTAATAATGTGCTAAGTTGAGTAGTACACTGTATGAATACAACATGATAATTGTAAATTCCGGTAAATCAATTTGTACAGTGCACTATAGTCATAGTAATAATGTGCTAAGTTGACTAGTACACTTTATGAATACAACATGATAATTGTAAATTAAGGTAAATCAACTTGTACAGTGCACTATAGTCATAGTAATAATGTGCTAAGTTGACTAGTACACTGTATGAATACAACATGATAATTGTAAATGCTTTGGGGTGGAGGTTGCAAGCTTGGCGACGTCTTATGAATTGAATTTTACTCAAAGCCAGAGGCGAACGTGTAGACAGCACATAGAAGGGTCGCCTAAGTTACGACAAATCTTGTGACGTGAATTCCTGTAAATAAACTTGCACAGTGCACTATAGTCATAGTAATAATGTGCTAAGTTGATTAGTACACTTTATGAATACAACATGATAATTGTAAATTAAGGTAAATCAACTTGTACAGTGCACTATAGTCATAGTAATAATGTGCTAAGTTGACTAGTACACTGTATGAATACAACATGATAATTGTAAATTCCGGTAAATCAACTTGTACAGTGCACTATAGTCATAGTAATAATGTGCTAAGTTGAGTAGTACACTGTATGAATACAACATGATAATTGTAAATTCCGGTAAATCAATTTGTACAGTGCACTATAGTCATAGTAATAATGTGCTAAGTTGACTAGTACACTGTATGAATACAACATGATAATTGTAAATTTCGGTAAATCAACTTGTACAGTGCACTATAGTCATAGTAATAATGTGCTAAGTTGACTAGTACACTCTATGAATACACCATGATAATTGTAAATGCTTTGGGGTGGAGGTTGCAAGCTTGGCTACGATTTATGAACTCAATTTTACTCAAAGCCAGAGGCGAACGTGTAGACAGCACATAGAAGGGTCGCCTAAGTTACGACAAATCTTGTGACGTGAATTCCTGTAAATAAACTTGTACAGTGCACTATAGTCATAGTAATAATGTGTTAAGTTGACTAGTACACTGTATGAATACAACATGATAATTGTAAATTTCGGTAAATCAACTTGTACAGTGCACTATAGTCATAGTAATAATGTGCTAAGTTGACTAGTACACTGTACGAATACACCATGATAATTGTAAATGCTTTGGGATGGAGGTTGCAAACTTGTCGACGTCTTATGAATTCAATTTTACTTAACGTCAGAGGCGTACGTGCAGTAAGCACATAGAAGGGTCGCCTAAGTTACGACAAATCTTGTGACGTAAATTAAGGTAAATCAACTTGTACAGTGCACTATAGTCATAGTAATAATGTGTTAAGTTGACTATTACACTGTATGAATACAACATGATAATTGTAAATTCCGGTAAATCAACTTGTACAGTGCACTATAGTCATAGTAATAATGTGCTAAGTTGAGTAGTACACTGTACAAATACACCATGATAATTGTAAATGCTTTGGGGTGGAGGTTGCAAGCTTGGCTACGATTTATTAACTCAATTTTACTGAAAATCAGAGGCGAACTTGTAGAAAGCACATAGAAGGGTCGCCTAAATTAAGACAAATCTTGTGACGTGAATTCCAGTAAATCAACTTGTACAGAGCACTATAGTCATAGTAATAATGTGCTAAGTTGACTAGTACACTGGATGAATACAACATGATAATTGTAAATTCCGGTAAATCAACTTGTACAGTGCACTATAGTCATAGTAATAATGTGTTAAGTTGACTAGTACACTTTATGAAAACCACATGATACTAGCAAATTCCATGCGGTGGAGGTTGTAAGCTTGGCGATGTCTTATGAACTCAATTTTACTTGAAGTCAGAGGCGAACGTGTAGGATGCATATACAAGGAGCGCGAAAGTTACGACAAATCTTGTGACGTGAATTCCAGTAAATCAACTTGTACAGTGCACTATAGTCATAGTAATAATGTGCTAAGTTGACTAGTACACTGGATGAATACAACATGATAATTGTAAATTCCGGTAAATCAACTTGTACAGTGCACTATAGTCATAGTAATAATGTGCTAAGTTGACTATTACACTGTACGAATACACCATGATAATTGTAAATGCTTTGGGGTGGAGGTTGCAAGCTTGGCGCCATCTTATGAACTGAATTTTACTCAAAGCCAGAGGCGAACGTGTAGAAAGCACATAGAAGGTTCGCCTAAGTTACGACAAATCTTGTGACGTAAACTAAGGTAAACCAACTTGTACAGTGCACTATAGTCATAGTAATAATGTGCTAAGTTGACTAGTACACTGTATGAATACAACATGATAATTGTAAATTCCGGTAAATCAACTTGTACAGTGCACTATAGTCATAGTAATAATGTGCTAAGTTGAGTAGTACACTGTATGAATACAACATGATAATTGTAAATTCCGGTAAATCAATTTGTACAGTGCACTATAGTCATAGTAATAATGTGCTAAGTTGACTAGTACACTTTATGAATACAACATGATAATTGTAAATTAAGGTAAATCAACTTGTACAGTGCACTATAGTCATAGTAATAATGTGCTAAGTTGACTATTACACTGTATGAATACAACATGATAATTGTAAATGCTTTGGGGTGGAGGTTGCAAGCTTGGCGACGTCTTATGTATTGAATTTTACTCAAAGCCAGAGGCGAACGTGTAGAAAGCACATAGAAGGGTCGCCTAAGTTACGACAAATCTTGTGACGTGAATTCCTGTAAATAAACTTGCACAGTGAACTATAGTCATAGTAATAATGTGTTAAGTTGACTAGTACACTGTATGAATACAACATGATAATTGTAAATTCCGGTAAATCAACTTGTACAGTGCACTATAGTCATAGTAATAATGTGTTAAGTTGACTAGTACACTTTATGAAAACCACATGATACTAGCAAATTCCATGCGGTGGAGGTTGTAAGCTTGGCGACGTCTTATGAACTCAATTTTACTTGAAGTCAGAGGCGAACGTGTAGGATGCATATACAAGGAGCGCGAAAGTTACGACAAATCTTGTGACGTGAATTCCAGTAAATCAACTTGTACAGTGCACTATAGTCATAGTAATAATGTGCTAAGTTGACTAGTACACTGGATGAATACAACATGATAATTGTAAATTCCGGTAAATCAACTTGTACAGTGCACTATAGTCATAGTAATAATGTGCTAAGTTGACTATTACACTGTACGAATACACCATGATAATTGTAAATGCTTTGGGGTGGAGGTTGCAAGCTTGGCGCCATCTTATGAACTGAATTTTACTCAAAGCCAGAGGCGAACGTGTAGAAAGCACATAGAAGGTTCGCCTAAGTTACGACAAATCTTGTGACGTAAACTAAGGTAAACCAACTTGTACAGTGCACTATAGTCATAGTAATAATGTGCTAAGTTGATTAGTACACTTTATGAATACAACATGATAATTGTAAATTAAGGTAAATCAACTTGTACAGTGCACTATAGTCATAGTAATAATGTGCTAAGTTGACTAGTACACTGTATGAATACAACATGATAATTGTAAATTCCGGTAAATCAACTTGTACAGTGCACTATAGTCATAGTAATAATGTGCTAAGTTGAGTAGTACACTGTATGAATACAACATGATAATTGTAAATTCCGGTAAATCAATTTGTACAGTGCACTATAGTCATAGTAATAATGTGCTAAGTTGACTAGTACACTTTATGAATACAACATGATAATTGTAAATTAAGGTAAATCAACTTGTACAGTGCACTATAGTCATAGTAATAATGTGCTAAGTTGACTAGTACACTGTATGAATACAACATGATAATTGTAAATGCTTTGGGGTGGAGGTTGCAAGCTTGGCGACGTCTTATGAATTGAATTTTACTCAAAGCCAGAGGCGAACGTGTAGACAGCACATAGAAGGGTCGCCTAAGTTACGACAAATCTTGTGACGTGAATTCCTGTAAATAAACTTGCACAGTGCACTATAGTCATAGTAATAATGTGCTAAGTTGATTAGTACACTTTATGAATACAACATGATAATTGTAAATTAAGGTAAATCAACTTGTACAGTGCACTATAGTCATAGTAATAATGTGCTAAGTTGACTAGTACACTGTATGAATACAACATGATAATTGTAAATTCCGGTAAATCAACTTGTACAGTGCACTATAGTCATAGTAATAATGTGCTAAGTTGAGTAGTACACTGTATGAATACAACATGATAATTGTAAATTCCGGTAAATCAATTTGTACAGTGCACTATAGTCATAGTAATAATGTGCTAAGTTGACTAGTACACTGTATGAATACAACATGATAATTGTAAATTCCGGTAAATCAACTTGTACAGTGCACTATAGTCATAGTAATAATGTGCTAAGTTGACTAGTACACTGTACGAATACACCATGATAATTGTAAATGCTTTGGGATGGAGGTTACAAGCTTGGCGACGTCTTATGAATTCAATTTTACTTAACGTCAGAGGCGTACGTGCAGTAAGCACATAGAAGGGTCGCCTAAGTTACGACAAATATTGTGACGTAAATTAAGGCAAATCAACTTGTACAGTGCACTATAGTCATAGTAATAATGTGTTAAGTTGACTAGTACACTGTACGAATACAACATGATACTAGTAAATTCCTTACGGTGGAGGTTGTAAGCTTGGCGACGTCTTATGAACTGAATTTTACTTAAAGCCAGAGGCGAACGTGTAGACAGCACATAGAAGGGTCGCCTAAGTTACGACAAATCTTGTGACGTGAATTCCAGTAAATCAACTTGTACAGTGCACTATAGTCATAGTAATAATATGCTAAGTTGACTAGTACACTTTATGAATACAACATGATAATTGTAAATTCCTTGCGGTGGAGGTTGCAAGCTTGACGATGTCTTATGAACTGAATTTTACTCAAAGTCAGAGGCGAACGTGTAAAAAGCACATAGAAGGGTCGCCTAAGTTACGACAAATCTTGTGACGTAAATTAAGGTAAATCAACTTGTACAGTGCACTATAGTCATAGTAATAATGTGCTAAGTTGACTAGTACACTGTGCGAGTACAACATGATAATTGTACATTCTTTGCGGTGGAGGTTGCAAGCTTGGCGACGTCTTATGAACCCAATTTTACTTAACGTCAGAGGCGAACGTGTAGAAAGCACATAGAAGGGTCGCCTAAATTAAGACAAATCTTGTGACGTGAATTCCAGTAAATCAACTTGTACAGTGCACTATAGTCATAGTAATAATGTGTTAAGTTGACTATTACACTGTATGAATACAACATGATAATTGTAAATTAAGGTAAATCAACTTGTACAGTGCACTATAGTCATAGTCATAATGTGCTAAGTTGAGTAGTACACTGTACGAATACAACATGATAATTTTAAATTCCTTGCGGTGGAGGTTGCAAGCTTGGCGACGTCTTATGGACTGAATTTTACTCAAAGTCAGAGGCGAACGTGTAAAAAGCACATAGAAGGGTCGCCTAAGTTACGACAAATCTTGTGACGTAAATTAAGGTAAATCAACTTGTACAGTGCACTATAGTCATAGTAATAATGTGCTAAGTTGACTAGTACACTGTATGAATACAACATGATAATTGTAAATGCTTTGGGGTGGAGGTTGCAAGCTTGGCGACGTCTTATGAATTGAATTTTACTCAAAGCCAGAGGCGAACGTGTAGACAGCACATAGCAGGGTCGCCTAAGTTACGACAAATCTTGTGACGTGAATTCCGGTAAATCAACTTGTACAGTGCACTATAGTCATAGTAATAATGTGCTAAGTTGAGTAGTACACTGTATGAATACAACATGATAATTGTAAATTCCGGTAAATCAATTTGTACAGTGCACTATAGTCATAGTAATAATGTGCTAAGTTGACTAGTACACTGTATGAATACAACATGATAATTGTAAATTCCGGTAAATCAATTTGTACAGTGCACTATAGTCATAGTAATAATGTGCTAAGTTGACTAGTACACTTTATGAATACAACATGATAATTGTAAATTAAGGTAAATCAACTTGTACAGTGCACTATAGTCATAGTAATAATGTGCTAAGTTGACTAGTACACTGTATGAATACAACATGATAATTGTAAATGCTTTGGGGTGGAGGTTGCAAGCTTGGCGACGTCTTATGAATTGAATTTTACTCAAAGCCAGAGGCGAACGTGTAGACAGCACATAGAAGGGTCGCCTAAGTTACGACAAATCTTGTGACGTGAATTCCTGTAAATAAACTTGCACAGTGCACTATAGTCATAGTAATAATGTGCTAAGTTGATTAGTACACTTTATGAATACAACATGATAATTGTAAATTAAGGTAAATCAACTTGTACAGTGCACTATAGTCATAGTAATAATGTGCTAAGTTGACTAGTACACTGTATGAATACAACATGATAATTGTAAATTCCGGTAAATCAACTTGTACAGTGCACTATAGTCATAGTAATAATGTGCTAAGTTGAGTAGTACACTGTATGAATACAACATGATAATTGTAAATTCCGGTAAATCAATTTGTACAGTGCACTATAGTCATAGTAATAATGTGCTAAGTTGACTAGTACACTGTATGAATACAACATGATAATTGTAAATTCCGGTAAATCAACTTGTACAGTGCACTATAGTCATAGTAATAATGTGCTAAGTTGACTAGTACACTGTACGAATACACCATGATAATTGTAAATGCTTTGGGATGGAGGTTACAAGCTTGGCGACGTCTTATGAATTCAATTTTACTTAACGTCAGAGGCGTACGTGCAGTAAGCACATAGAAGGGTCGCCTAAGTTACGACAAATATTGTGACGTAAATTAAGGCAAATCAACTTGTACAGTGCACTATAGTCATAGTAATAATGTGTTAAGTTGACTAGTACACTGTACGAATACAACATGATACTAGTAAATTCCTTACGGTGGAGGTTGTAAGCTTGGCGACGTCTTATGAACTGAATTTTACTTAAAGCCAGAGGCGAACGTGTAGACAGCACATAGAAGGGTCGCCTAAGTTACGACAAATCTTGTGACGTGAATTCCAGTAAATCAACTTGTACAGTGCACTATAGTCATAGTAATAATGTGCTAAGTTGACTAGTACACTTTATGAATACAACATGATAATTGTAAATTCCTTGCGGTGGAGGTTGCAAGCTTGACGATGTCTTATGAACTGAATTTTACTCAAAGTCAGAGGCGAACGTGTAAAAAGCACATAGAAGGGTCGCCTAAGTTACGACAAATCTTGTGACGTAAATTAAGGTAAATCAACTTGTACAGTGCACTATAGTCATAGTAATAATGTGCTAAGTTGACTAGTACACTGTGCGAGTACAACATGATAATTGTACATTCTTTGCGGTGGAGGTTGCAAGCTTGGCGACGTCTTATGAACCCAATTTTACTTAACGTCAGAGGCGAACGTGTAGAAAGCACATAGAAGGGTCGCCTAAATTAAGACAAATCTTGTGACGTGAATTCCAGTAAATCAACTTGTACAGTGCACTATAGTCATAGTAATAATGTGTTAAGTTGACTATTACACTGTATGAATACAACATGATAATTGTAAATTAAGGTAAATCAACTTGTACAGTGCACTATAGTCATAGTCATAATGTGCTAAGTTGAGTAGTACACTGTACGAATACAACATGATAATTTTAAATTCCTTGCGGTGGAGGTTGCAAGCTTGGCGACGTCTTATGGACTGAATTTTACTCAAAGTCAGAGGCGAACGTGTAAAAAGCACATAGAAGGGTCGCCTAAGTTACGACAAATCTTGTGACGTAAATTAAGGTAAATCAACTTGTACAGTGCACTATAGTCATAGTAATAATGTGCTAAGTTGACTAGTACACTGTGCGAGTACAACATGATAATTGTACATTCTTTGCGGTGGAGGTTGCAAGCTTGGCGACGTCTTATGAACCCAATTTTACTTAACGTCAGAGGCGAACGTGCAGTAAGCACATAGAAGGGTCGCCTAAGTTACGACTAATCTTGTGACGTAAATTCCTGTAAATCAACTTGTACAGTGCACTATAGTCATAGTAATAATGTGCTAAGTTGATTAGTACACTTTATGAATACAACATGATAATTGTAAATTAAGGTAAATCAACTTGTACAGTGCACTATAGTCATAGTAATAATGTGCTAAGTTGACTAGTACACTGTATGAATACAACATGATAATTGTAAATGCTTTGGGGTGGAGGTTGCAAGCTTGGCGACGTCTTATGAATTGAATTTTACTCAAAGCCAGAGGCGCACGTGTAGACAGCACATAGAAGGGTCGCCTAAGTTACGACAAATCTTGTGACGTAAATTAAGGTAAATCAACTTGTACAGTGCACTATAGTCATAGTAATAATGTGTTAAGTTGACTATTATACTGTATGAATACAACATGATAATTGTAAATTCCGGTAAATCAACTTGTACAGTGCACTATAGTCATAGTAATAATGTGCTAAGTTGAGTAGTACACTGTATGAATACAACATGATAATTGTAAATGCTTTGGGGTGGAGGTTGCAAGCTTGGCGACGTCTTATGAATTGAATTTTACTCAAAGCCAGAGGCGAACGTGTAGACAGCACATAGAAGGGTCGCCTAAGTTACGACAAATCTTGTGACGTAAATTAAGGTAAATCAAGTTGTACAGTGCACTATAGTCATAGTAATAATGTGTTAAGTTGACTATTATACTGTATGAATACAACATGATAATTGTAAATTAAGGTAAATCAACTTGTACAGTGCACTATAGTCATAGTAATAATGTGCTAAGTTGACTAGTACACTGGATGAATACAACATGATAATTGTAAATTCCGGTAAATCAACTTGTACAGTGCACTATAGTCATAGTAATAATGTGCTAAGTTGACTATTACACTGTACGAATACACCATGATAATTGTAAATGCTTTGGGGTGGAGGTTGCAAGCTTGGCGCCATCTTATGAACTGAATTTTACTCAAAGCCAGAGGCGAACGTGTAGAAAGCACATAGAAGGTTCGCCTAAGTTACGACAAATCTTGTGACGTAAATTAAGGTAAATCAACTTGTACAGTGCACTATAGTCATAGTAATAATGTGCTAAGTTGACTAGTACACTGTGCGAGTACAACATGATAATTGTACATTCTTTGCGGTGGAGGTTGCAAGCTTGGCGACGTCTTATGAACCCAATTTTACTTAACGTCAGAGGCGAACGTGTAGAAAGCACATAGAAGGGTCGCCTAAATTAAGACAAATCTTGTGACGTGAATTCCAGTAAATCAACTTGTACAGTGCACTATAGTCATAGTAATAATGTGTTAAGTTGACTATTACACTGTATGAATACAACATGATAATTGTAAATTAAGGTAAATCAACTTGTACAGTGCACTATAGTCATAGTCATAATGTGCTAAGTTGAGTAGTACACTGTACGAATACAACATGATAATTTTAAATTCCTTGCGGTGGAGGTTGCAAGCTTGGCGACGTCTTATGGACTGAATTTTACTCAAAGTCAGAGGCGAACGTGTAAAAAGCACATAGAAGGGTCGCCTAAGTTACGACAAATCTTGTGACGTAAATTAAGGTAAATCAACTTGTACAGTGCACTATAGTCATAGTAATAATGTGCTAAGTTGACTAGTACACTGTGCGAGTACAACATGATAATTGTACATTCTTTGCGGTGGAGGTTGCAAGCTTGGCGACGTCTTATGAACCCAATTTTACTTAACGTCAGAGGCGAACGTGCAGTAAGCACATAGAAGGGTCGCCTAAGTTACGACTAATCTTGTGACGTAAATTCCTGTAAATCAACTTGTACAGTGCACTATAGTCATAGTAATAATGTGCTAAGTTGATTAGTACACTTTATGAATACAACATGATAATTGTAAATTAAGGTAAATCAACTTGTACAGTGCACTATAGTCATAGTAATAATGTGCTAAGTTGACTAGTACACTGTATGAATACAACATGATAATTGTAAATGCTTTGGGGTGGAGGTTGCAAGCTTGGCGACGTCTTATGAATTGAATTTTACTCAAAGCCAGAGGCGCACGTGTAGACAGCACATAGAAGGGTCGCCTAAGTTACGACAAATCTTGTGACGTAAATTAAGGTAAATCAACTTGTACAGTGCACTATAGTCATAGTAATAATGTGTTAAGTTGACTATTATACTGTATGAATACAACATGATAATTGTAAATTCCGGTAAATCAACTTGTACAGTGCACTATAGTCATAGTAATAATGTGCTAAGTTGAGTAGTACACTGTATGAATACAACATGATAATTGTAAATGCTTTGGGGTGGAGGTTGCAAGCTTGGCGACGTCTTATGAATTGAATTTTACTCAAAGCCAGAGGCGAACGTGTAGACAGCACATAGAAGGGTCGCCTAAGTTACGACAAATCTTGTGACGTAAATTAAGGTAAATCAAGTTGTACAGTGCACTATAGTCATAGTAATAATGTGTTAAGTTGACTATTATACTGTATGAATACAACATGATAATTGTAAATTAAGGTAAATCAACTTGTACAGTGCACTATAGTCATAGTAATAATGTGCTAAGTTGACTAGTACACTGGATGAATACAACATGATAATTGTAAATTCCGGTAAATCAACTTGTACAGTGCACTATAGTCATAGTAATAATGTGCTAAGTTGACTATTACACTGTACGAATACACCATGATAATTGTAAATGCTTTGGGGTGGAGGTTGCAAGCTTGGCGCCATCTTATGAACTGAATTTTACTCAAAGCCAGAGGCGAACGTGTAGAAAGCACATAGAAGGTTCGCCTAAGTTACGACAAATCTTGTGACGTAAACTAAGGTAAACCAACTTGTACAGTGCACTATAGTCATAGTAATAATGTGCTAAGTTGATTAGTACACTTTATGAATACAACATGATAATTGTAAATTAAGGTAAATCAACTTGTACAGTGCACTATAGTCATAGTAATAATGTGCTAAGTTGACTAGTACACTGTATGAATACAACATGATAATTGTAAATTCCGGTAAATCAACTTGTACAGTGCACTATAGTCATAGTAATAATGTGCTAAGTTGAGTAGTACACTGTATGAATACAACATGATAATTGTAAATTCCGGTAAATCAATTTGTACAGTGCACTATAGTCATAGTAATAATGTGCTAAGTTGACTAGTACACTGTATGAATACAACATGATAATTGTAAATGCTTTGGGGTGGAGGTTGCAAGCTTGGCGACGTCTTATGAATTGAATTTTACTCAAAGCCAGAGGCGAACGTGTAGACAGCACATAGAAGGGTCGCCTAAGTTACGACAAATCTTGTGACGTGAATTCCTGTAAATAAACTTGCACAGTGCACTATAGTCATAGTAATAATGTGCTAAGTTGATTAGTACACTTTATGAATACAACATGATAATTGTAAATTAAGGTAAATCAACTTGTACAGTGCACTATAGTCATAGTAATAATGTGCTAAGTTGACTAGTACACTGTATGAATACAACATGATAATTGTAAATTCCGGTAAATCAACTTGTACAGTGCACTATAGTCATAGTAATAATGTGCTAAGTTGAGTAGTACACTGTATGAATACAACATGATAATTGTAAATTCCGGTAAATCAACTTGTACAGTGCACTATAGTCATAGTAATAATGTGCTAAGTTGACTAGTACACTTTATGAATACAACATGATAATTGTAAATTCCGGTAAATCAACTTGTACAGTGCACTATAGTCATAGTAATAATGTGTTAAGTTGAGTTGTACACTGTACAAATACACCATGATAATTGTAAATGCTTTGGGATGGAGGTTGCAAGCTTGGCGACGTCTTATGAATTCAATTTTACTTAACGTCAGAGGCGAACGTGTAGACAGCACATAGAAGGGTCGCCTAAGTTACGACAAATCTTGTGACGTGAATTCCTGTAAATAAACTTGTACAGTGCACTATAGTCATAGTAATAATGTGTTAAGTTGACTAGTACACTGTACGAATACAACATGATACTAGTAAATTCCTTACGGTGGAGGTTGTAAGCTTGGCGACGTCTTATGAACTGAATTTTACTCAAAGCCAGAGGCGAACGTGTAGACAGCACATAGAAGGGTCGCCTAAGTTACGACAAATCTTGTGACGTCAATTAAGGTAAATCAACTTGTACAGTGCACTATAGTCATAGTAATAATGTGTTAAGTTGACTGTTATACTGTATGAATACTACATGATAATTGTAAATTCCGGTAAATCAACTTGTACAGTGCACTATAGTCATAGTAATAATGTGCTAAGTTGAGTAGTACACTGTACAAATACACCATGATAATTGTAAATGCTTTGGGGTGGAGGTTGCAAGCTTGGCTACGATTTATGAACTCAATTTTACTGAAAGTCAGAGGCGAACGTGCAGAAAGCACATAGAAGGGTCGCCTAAGTTACGACAAATCTTGTGACGTAAATTAAGGTAAATCAACTTGTACAGTGCACTATAGTCATAGTAATAATGTGTTAAGTTGACTGTTATACTGTATGAATACTACATGATAATTGTAAATTCCGGTAAATCAACTTGTACAGTGCACTATAGTCATAGTAATAATGTGCTAAGTTGAGTAGTACACTGTACAAATACACCATGATAATTGTAAATGCTTTGGGGTGGAGGTTGCAAGCTTGGCTACGATTTATGAACTCAATTTTACTCAAAGCCAGATGCGAACGTGTAGACAGCACATAGAAGGGTCGCCTAAGTTACGACAAATCTTGTGACGTGAATTCCTGTAAATAAACTTGTACAGTGCACTATAGTCATAGTAATAATGTGTTAAGTTGACTAGTACACTGTATGAATACAACATGATAATTGTAAATTCCGGTAAATCAACTTGTACAGTGCACTATAGTCATAGTAATAATGTGCTAAGTTGAGTAGTACACTGTACAAATACACCATGATAATTGTAAATGCTTTGGGGTGGAGGTTGCAAGCTTGGCGACGTCTTATGAATTGAATTTTACTCAAAGCCAGAGGCGAACGTGTAGACAGCACATAGAAGGGTCGCCTAAGTTACGTCAAATCTTGTGACGTAAATTAAGGTAAATCAACTTGTACAGTGCACTATAGTCATAGTAATAATGTGTTAAGTTGACTAGTACACTGTACGAATACAACATGATACTAGTAAATTCCTTACGGTGGAGGTTGTAAGCTTGGCGACGTCTTATGAACTGAATTTTACTCAAAGCCAGAGGCGAACGTGTAGACAGCACATAGAAGGGTCGCCTAAGTTACGACAAATCTTGTGACGTGAATTCCAGTAAATCAACTTGTACAGTGCACTATAGTCATAGTAATAATGTGCTAAGTTGAGTAGTACACTGTATGAATACAACATGATAATTGTAAATGCTTTGGGGTGGAAGTTGCAAGCTTGGCGACGTCTTATGAATTGAATTTTACTCAAAGCCAGAGGCGAACGTGTAGACAGCACATAGAAGGGTCGCCTAAGTTACGACAAATCTTGTGACGTAAATTAAGGTAAATCAAGTTGTACAGTGCACTATAGTCATAGTAATAATGTGTTAAGTTGACTATTATACTGTATGAATACAACATGATAATTGTAAATTAAGGTAAATCAACTTGTACAGTGCACTATAGTCATAGTAATAATGTGCTAAGTTGACTAGTACACTGGATGAATACAACATGATAATTGTAAATTCCGGTAAATCAACTTGTACAGTGCACTATAGTCATAGTAATAATGTGCTAAGTTGACTATTACACTGTACGAATACACCATGATAATTGTAAATGCTTTGGGGTGGAGGTTGCAAGCTTGGCGCCATCTTATGAACTGAATTTTACTCAAAGCCAGAGGCGAACGTGTAGAAAGCACATAGAAGGTTCGCCTAAGTTACGACAAATCTTGTGACGTAAACTAAGGTAAACCAACTTGTACAGTGCACTATAGTCATAGTAATAATGTGCTAAGTTGATTAGTACACTTTATGAATACAACATGATAATTGTAAATTAAGGTAAATCAACTTGTACAGTGCACTATAGTCATAGTAATAATGTGCTAAGTTGACTAGTACACTGTATGAATACAACATGATAATTGTAAATTCCGGTAAATCAACTTGTACAGTGCACTATAGTCATAGTAATAATGTGCTAAGTTGAGTAGTACACTGTATGAATACAACATGATAATTGTAAATTCCGGTAAATCAATTTGTACAGTGCACTATAGTCATAGTAATAATGTGCTAAGTTGACTAGTACACTTTATGAATACAACATGATAATTGTAAATTAAGGTAAATCAACTTGTACAGTGCACTATAGTCATAGTAATAATGTGCTAAGTTGACTAGTACACTGTATGAATACAACATGATAATTGTAAATGCTTTGGGGTGGAGGTTGCAAGCTTGGCGACGTCTTATGAATTGAATTTTACTCAAAGCCAGAGGCGAACGTGTAGACAGCACATAGAAGGGTCGCCTAAGTTACGACAAATCTTGTGACGTGAATTCCTGTAAATAAACTTGCACAGTGCACTATAGTCATAGTAATAATGTGCTAAGTTGATTAGTACACTTTATGAATACAACATGATAATTGTAAATTAAGGTAAATCAACTTGTACAGTGCACTATAGTCATAGTAATAATGTGCTAAGTTGACTAGTACACTGTATGAATACAACATGATAATTGTAAATTCCGGTAAATCAACTTGTACAGTGCACTATAGTCATAGTAATAATGTGCTAAGTTGAGTAGTACACTGTATGAATACAACATGATAATTGTAAATTCCGGTAAATCAACTTGTACAGTGCACTATAGTCATAGTAATAATGTGCTAAGTTGACTAGTACACTTTATGAATACAACATGATAATTGTAAATTCCGGTAAATCAACTTGTACAGTGCACTATAGTCATAGTAATAATGTGTTAAGTTGAGTTGTACACTGTACAAATACACCATGATAATTGTAAATGCTTTGGGATGGAGGTTGCAAGCTTGGCGACGTCTTATGAATTCAATTTTACTTAACGTCAGAGGCGAACGTGTAGACAGCACATAGAAGGGTCGCCTAAGTTACGACAAATCTTGTGACGTGAATTCCTGTAAATAAACTTGTACAGTGCACTATAGTCATAGTAATAATGTGTTAAGTTGACTAGTACACTGTACGAATACAACATGATACTAGTAAATTCCTTACGGTGGAGGTTGTAAGCTTGGCGACGTCTTATGAACTGAATTTTACTCAAAGCCAGAGGCGAACGTGTAGACAGCACATAGAAGGGTCGCCTAAGTTACGACAAATCTTGTGACGTCAATTAAGGTAAATCAACTTGTACAGTGCACTATAGTCATAGTAATAATGTGTTAAGTTGACTGTTATACTGTATGAATACTACATGATAATTGTAAATTCCGGTAAATCAACTTGTACAGTGCACTATAGTCATAGTAATAATGTGCTAAGTTGAGTAGTACACTGTACAAATACACCATGATAATTGTAAATGCTTTGGGGTGGAGGTTGCAAGCTTGGCTACGATTTATGAACTCAATTTTACTGAAAGTCAGAGGCGAACGTGCAGAAAGCACATAGAAGGGTCGCCTAAGTTACGACAAATCTTGTGACGTAAATTAAGGTAAATCAACTTGTACAGTGCACTATAGTCATAGTAATAATGTGTTAAGTTGACTGTTATACTGTATGAATACTACATGATAATTGTAAATTCCGGTAAATCAACTTGTACAGTGCACTATAGTCATAGTAATAATGTGCTAAGTTGAGTAGTACACTGTACAAATACACCATGATAATTGTAAATGCTTTGGGGTGGAGGTTGCAAGCTTGGCTACGATTTATGAACTCAATTTTACTCAAAGCCAGATGCGAACGTGTAGACAGCACATAGAAGGGTCGCCTAAGTTACGACAAATCTTGTGACGTGAATTCCTGTAAATAAACTTGTACAGTGCACTATAGTCATAGTAATAATGTGTTAAGTTGACTAGTACACTGTATGAATACAACATGATAATTGTAAATTCCGGTAAATCAACTTGTACAGTGCACTATAGTCATAGTAATAATGTGCTAAGTTGAGTAGTACACTGTACAAATACACCATGATAATTGTAAATGCTTTGGGGTGGAGGTTGCAAGCTTGGCGACGTCTTATGAATTGAATTTTACTCAAAGCCAGAGGCGAACGTGTAGACAGCACATAGAAGGGTCGCCTAAGTTACGTCAAATCTTGTGACGTAAATTAAGGTAAATCAACTTGTACAGTGCACTATAGTCATAGTAATAATGTGTTAAGTTGACTAGTACACTGTACGAATACAACATGATACTAGTAAATTCCTTACGGTGGAGGTTGTAAGCTTGGCGACGTCTTATGAACTGAATTTTACTCAAAGCCAGAGGCGAACGTGTAGACAGCACATAGAAGGGTCGCCTAAGTTACGACAAATCTTGTGACGTGAATTCCAGTAAATCAACTTGTACAGTGCACTATAGTCATAGTAATAATGTGCTAAGTTGAGTAGTACACTGTATGAATACAACATGATAATTGTAAATGCTTTGGGGTGGAAGTTGCAAGCTTGGCGACGTCTTATGAATTGAATTTTACTCAAAGCCAGAGGCGAACGTGTAGACAGCACATAGAAGGGTCGCCTAAGTTACGACAAATCTTGTGACGTAAATTAAGGTAAATCAACTTGTACAGTGCACTATAGTCATAGTAATAATGTGTTAAGTTGACTATTATACTGTATGAATACAACATGATAATTGTAAATTCCGGTAAATCAACTTGTACAGTGCACTATAGTCATAGTAATAATGTGCTAAGTTGAGTAGTACACTGTATGAATATAACATGATAATTGTAAATTCCGATAAATCAATTTGTACAGTGCACTATAGTCATAGTAATAATGTGCTAAGTTGACTAGTACACTTTATGAATACAACATGATAATTGTAAATTAAGGTAAATCAACTTGTACAGTGCACTATAGTCATAGTAATAATGTGTTAAGTTGACTAGTACACTGTACGAATACAACATGATACTAGTAAATTCCTTACGGTGGAGGTTGTAAGCTTGGCGACGTCTTATGAACTGAATTTTACTCAAAGCCAGAGGCGAACGTGTAGACAGCACATAGAAGGGTCGCCTAAGTTACGACAAAACTTGTGACGTGAATTCCTGTAAATCATCTTGTACAGTGCACTATAGTCATAGTAATAATGTGCTAAGTTGACTAGTACACTGTACGAATACACCATGATAATTGTAAATGCTTTGGGATGGAGGTTGCAAGCTTGGCGACGTCTTATGAACTCAATTTTACTTAACGTCAGAGGCGTACGTGTAGTAAGCACATAGAAGGGTCGCCTAAGTTACGACTAATCTTGTAACGTAAAATAAGGTAAATCAACTTGTACAGCATACTAAAGGCATTGTCGTAGAGGGCTCAGTCATCAAGTACACTGTACGAATACAACATGATAATTGTAAATTCCGGTAAATCAATTTGTACAGTGCACTATAGTCATAGTAATAATGTGCTAAGTTGACTAGTACACTTTATGAATACAACATGATAATTGTAAATTCCTTGCAGTGGAGGTTGCAGGCTTGGCGATGTCTTATGAACTGAATTTTACTCAAAGTCAGAGGCGAACGTGTAGAAAGCACATAGAAGGGTCGCCTAAATTAAGACAAATCTTGTGACGTGAATTCCAGTAAATCAACTTGTACAGTGCACTATAGTCATAGTAATAATGTGCTAAGTTGACTAGTACACTGTACGAATACACCATGATAATTGTAAATGCTTTGGGATGGAGGTTGCAAGCTTGGCGACGTCTTATGAACTCAATTTTACTTAACGTCAGAGGCGTACGTGCAGTAAGCACATAGAAGGGTCGCCTAAGTTACGACTAATCTTGTAACGTAAAATAAGGTAAATCAACTTGTACAGCATACTAAAGGCATTGTCGTAGAGGGCTCAGTCATCAAGTACACTGTACGAATACAACATGATAATTGTAAATTCCGGTAAATCAATTTGTACAGTGCACTATAGTCATAGTAATAATGTGCTAAGTTGACTAGTACACTTTATGAATACAACATGATAATTGTAAATTCCTTGCAGTGGAGGTTGCAGGCTTGGCGATGTCTTATGAACTGAATTTTACTCAAAGTCAGAGGCGAACGTGTAGAAAGCACATAGAAGGGTCGCCTAAATTAAGACAAATCTTGTGACGTGAATTCCAGTAAATCAACTTGTACAGTGCACTATAGTCATAGTAATAATGTGCTAAGTTGTCTAGTACACTGTACGAATACACCATGATAATTGTAAATGCTTTGGGGTGGAGGTTGCAAGCTTGGCGACGTCTTATGAATTGAATTTTACTCAAAGCCAGAGGCGAACGTGTAGACAGCACATAGAAGGGTCGCCTAAGTTACGACAAATCTTGTGACGTGAATTCCAGTAAATCAACTTGAACAGTGCACTATAGTCATAGTAATAATGTGTTAAGTTGACTAGTACACTGTACGAATACAACATGATACTAGTAAATTCCTTACCGTGGAGGTTGTAAGCTTGACGACGTCTTATGAACTGAATTTTACTCAAAGTCAGAGGCGAACGTGTAGACAGCACATAGAAGGGTCGCCTAAGTTACGACAAATCTTGTGACGTGAATTCCAGTAAATCAACTTGAACAGTGCACTATAGTCATAGTAATAATGTGCTAAGTTGAGTAGTACACTGTATGAATACAACATGATAATTGTAAATGCTTTGGGGTGGAGGTTGCAAGCTTGGCGACGTCTTATGAATTGAAATTTACTCAAAGCCAGAGGCGAACGTGTAGACAGCACATAGAAGGGTCGCCTAAGTTACGACAAATCTTGTGACGTAAATTAAGGTAAATCAACTTGTACAGTGCACTATAGTCATAGTAATAATGTGTTAAGTTGACTATTATACTGTATGAATACAACATGATAATTGTAAATTCCGGTAAATCAACTTGTACAGTGCACTATAGTCATAGTAATAATGTGCTAAGTTGAGTAGTACACTGTATGAATATAACATGATAATTGTAAATTCCGGTAAATCAATTTGTACAGTGCACTATAGTCATAGTAATAATGTGCTAAGTTGACTAGTACACTTTATGAATACAACATGATAATTGTAAATTAAGGTAAATCAACTTGTACAGTGCACTATAGTCATAGTCATAATGTGCTAAGTTGAGTAGTACACTGTACGAATACAACATGATACTAGTAAATTCCTTACGGTGGAGGTTGTAAGCTTGGCGACGTCTTATGAACTGAATTTTACTCAAAGCCAGAGGCGAACGTGTAGACAGCACATAGAAGGGTCGCCTAAGTTACGACAAATCTTGTGACTTGAATTCCTGTAAATCATCTTGTACAGTGCACTATAGTCATAGTAATAATGTGCTAAGTTGATTAGTACACTTTATGAATACAACATAATAATTGTAAATTCCGGTAAATCAACTTGTACAGTGCACTATAGTCATAGTAATAATGTGCTAAGTTGAGTAGTACACTGTACAAATACACCATGATAATTGTAAATGCTTTGGGATGGAGGTTGCAAGCTTGGCGACGTCTTATGAATTCAATTTTACTTAACGTCAGAGGCGAACGTGTAGACAGCACATAGAAGGGTCGCCTAAGTTACGACAAATCTTGTGACGTGAATTCCTGTAAATATACTTGTACAGTGCACTATAGTCATAGTAATAATGTGTTAAGTTGACTAGTACACTGTACGAATACAACATGATACTAGTAAATTCCTTACGGTGGAGGTTGTAAGCTTGGCGACGTCTTATGAACTGAATTTTACTCAAAGCCAGAGGCGAACGTGTAGACAGCACATAGAAGGGTCGCCTAAGTTACGACAAAACTTGTGACGTGAATTCCAGTAAATCAACTTGTACAGTGCACTATAGTCATAGTAATAATGTGCTAAGTTGACTAGTACACTGTACGAATACACCATGATAATTGTAAATGCTTTGGGATGGAGGTTGCAAGCTTGGCGACGTCTTATGAACTCAATTTTACTTAACGTCAGAGGCGTACGTGCAGTAAGCACATAGAAGGGTCGCCTAAGTTACGACTAATCTTGTAACGTAAAATAAGGTAAATCAACTTGTACAGCATACTAAAGGCATTGTCGTAGAGGGCTCAGTCATCAAGTACACTGTACGAATACAACATGATAATTGTAAATTCCGGTAAATCAATTTGTACAGTGCACTATAGTCATAGTAATAATGTGCTAAGTTGACTAGTACACTTTATGAATACAACATGATAATTGTAAATTTCTTGCAGTGGAGGTTGCAGGCTTGGCGATGTCTTATGAACTGAATTTTACTCAAAGTCAGAGGCGAACGTGTAGAAAGCACATAGAAGGGTCGCCTAAATTAAGACAAATCTTGTGACGTGAATTCCAGTAAATCAACTTGTACAGTGCACTATAGTCATAGTAATAATGTGCTAAGTTGACTAGTACACTGTACGAATACACCATGATAATTGTAAATGCTTTGGGATGGAGGTTGCAAGCTTGGCGACGTCTTATGAACCCAATTTTACTTAACGTCAGAGGCGTACGTGCAGTAAGCACATAGAAGGTTCGCCTAAGTTACGACTAATCTTGTAACGTAAAATAAGGAAAATCAACTGGTACAGCATACTAAAGGCATTGTCGTAGAGGGCTCAGTCATCAAGTACACTGTACGAATACAACATGATAATTGTAAATTCCGGTAAATCAATTTGTACAGTGCACTATAGTCATAGTAATAATGTGCTAAGTTGACTAGTACACTTTATGAATACAACATGATAATTGTGAATTCCTTGCGGTGGAGGTTGCAAGCTTGGCGACGTCTTATGGACTGAGTTTTACTTAACGTCAGAGGCGAACTTGTAGATAGCACATAGAAGGGTCGCCTAAATTAAGACAAATCTTGTGACGTGAATTCCAGTAAATCAACTTGTACAGTGCACTATAGTCATAGTAATAATGTGCTAAGTTGATTAGTACACTTTATGAATACAACATGATAATTGTAAATTAAGGTAAATCAACTTGTACAGTGCACTATAGTCATAGTAATAATGTGCTAAGTTGACAAGTACACTGTACAAATACACCATGATAATTGTAAATGCTTTGGGGTGGAGGTGGCAAGCTTGGCGACGTCTTATGAACTGAATTTTACTCAAAGCCAGAGGCGAACGTGCAGACGGCACATAGAAGGGTCGCCTAAGTTACGACAAATCTTGTGACGTAAATTAAGGTAAATCAACTTGTACAGTGCACTATAGTCATAGTAATAATGTGCTAAGTTGATTAGTACACTTTATGAATACAACATGATAATTGTAAATTAAGGTAAATCAACTTGTGCAGTGCACTATAGTCATAGTAATAATGTGCTAAGTTGACTAGTACACTGTATGAATACAACATGATAATTCTAAATGCTTTGGGGTGGAGGTTGCAAGCTTGGCGACGTCTTATGAATTCAATTTTACTCAAAGCCAGAGGCGAACGTGTAAAAAGCACATAGAAGGGTCGCCTAAGTTACGACAAATCTTGTGACGTAAATTAAGGTATATCAAATTGTACAGTGCACTATAGTCATAGTCATAATGTGCTAAGTTGACTAGTACACTAGATGAATACATCATGATAATTGTAAATTCCGGTAAATCAACTTGTACAGTGCACTATATTCATAGTAATAATGTGCTAAGTTGACTATTACACTGTACGAATACACCATGATAATTGTAAATGCTTTGGGGTGGAGGTTGCAAGCTTGGCGCCATCTTATGAACTGAATTTTACTCAAAGCCAGAGGCGAACGTGTAAGATGCATATGCAAGGAGTGCGAAAGTTATGAACAACCTTGTGACGTGAATTCCTGTAAATCAACTTGTACAGTGCACTATAGTCATAGTAATAATGTGCTAAGTTGAGTAGTACACTGTACAAATACACCATGATAATTGTAAATGCTTTGGGGTGGAGGTTGCAAGCTTGGCTACGATTTATGAACTCAATTTTACTGAAAGTCAGAGGCGAACGTGCAGAAAGCACATAGAAGGGTCGGCTAAGTTACGACAAATCTTGTGACGTAAATTCCTGTAAATCAACTTGTACAGTGCACTATAGTCATAGCAATAATGTGCTAAGTTGATTAGTACACTGTATGAATACAACATGATAATTGTAAATGCTTTGGGGTGGAGGTTGCAAGCTTGGCAACGTCTTATGAATTGAATTTTACTCAAAGCCAGAGGCGAACGTGTAGACAGCACATAGAAGGGTCGCCTAAGTTACGACAAATCTTGTGACGTAAATTAAGGTAAATCAACTTGTACAGTGCACTATAGTCATAGTAATAATGTGTTAAGTTGACTATTATACTGTATGAATACAACATGATAATTGTAAATTCCGGTAAATCAACTTGTACAGTGCACTATAGTCATAGTAATAATGTGCTAAGTTGAGTAGTACACTGTACAAATACACCATGATAATTGTAAATGCTTTGGGGTGGAGGTTGCAAGCTTGGCGACGTCTTATGAATTGAATTTTACTCAAAGCCAGAGGCGAACGTGTAGACAGCACATAGAAGGGTCGCCTAAGTTACGTCAAATCTTGTGACGTAAATTAAGGTAAATCAACTAGTACAGTGCACTATAGTCATAGTAATAATGTGTTAAGTTGACTAGTACACTGTACGAATACAACATGATACTAGTAAATTCCTTAAGGTGGAGGTTGTAAGCTTGGCGACGTCTTATGAACTGAATTTTACTCAAAGCCAGAGGCGAACGTGTAGACAGCACATAGAAGGGTCGCCTAAGTTACGACAAATCTTGTGACGTGAATTCCAGTAAATCAACTTGTACAGTGCACTATAGTCATAGTAATAATGTGCTAAGTTGACTAGTACACTGTATGATTACAACATCATAACTGTAAATTCTTTGCGGCGGAGGTTGCAAGCTTGGCGACGTCTTATGAACTCAATTTTACTTAACGTCAGAGGCGAACGTGTAAGATGCATATACAAGGAGTGCGAAAGTTATGAACAATCTTGTGACGTGAATTCCTGTAAATCAACTTGTACAGTGCACTATAGTCATAGTAATAATGTGCTAATTTGAGTAGTACACTGTACAAATACACCATGATAATTGTAAATGCTTTGGGGTGGAGGTTGCAAGCTTGGCTACGATTTATGAACTCAATTTTACTGAAAGTCAGAGGCGAACGTGCAGAAAGCACATAGAAGGGTCGCCTAAGTTACGACAAATCTTGTGACGTAAATTCCTGTAAATCAACTTGTACAGTGCACTATAGTCATAGTAATAATGTGCTAAGTTGATTTGTACACTGTATGAATACAACATGATAATTGTAAATGCTTTGGGGTGGAGGTTGCAAGCTTGGCGACGTCTTATGAATTGTATTTTACTCAAAGCCAGAGGCGAACGTGTAGACAGCACATAGAAGGGTCGCCTAAGTTACGACAAATCTTGTGACGTAAATTAAGGTAAATCAACTTGTACAGTGCACTATAGTCATAGTAATAATGTGTTAAGTTGACTGTTACGCTGTATGAATTCAACATGATAATTGTAAATTCCGGTAAATCAACTTGTACAGTGCACTATAGTCATAGTAATAATGTGCTAAGTTGAGTAGTACACTGTACAAATACACCATGATAATTGTAAATGCTTTGGGGTGGAGGTTGCAAGCTTGGCTACGATTTATGAACTCAATTTTACTCAAAGCCAGAGGCGAACGTGTAGACAGCACATAGAAGGGTCGCCTAAGTTACGACAAATCTTGTGACGTGAATTCCTGTAAATAAACTTGTACAGTGCACTATATTCATAGTAATAATGTGTTAAGTTGACTAGTACACTGTATGAATACAACATGATAATTGTAAATTCCGGTAAATCAACTTGTACAGTGCACTATAGTCATAGTAATAATGTGCTAAGTTGAGTAGTACACTGTACAAATACACCATGATAATTGTAAATGCTTTGGGGTGGAGGTTGCAAGCTTGGCGACGTCTTATGAATTGAATTTTACTCAAAGCCAGAGGCGAACGTGTAGACAGCACATAGAAGGGTCGCCTAAGTTACGTCAAATCTTGTGACGTAAATTAAGGTAAATCAACTTGTACAGTGCACTATAGTCATAGTTATAATGTGTTAAGTTGACTAGTACACTGTACGAATACACCATGATAATTGTAAATGCTTTGGGATGGAGGTTGCAAGCTTGGCGACGTCTTATGAACTGAATTTTACTCAAAGTCAGAGGCGAACGTGTAGAAAGCACATAGAAGGGTCGCCTAAATTGAGACAAATCTTGTGACGTGAATTCCAGTAAATCAACTTGTACAGTGCACTATAGTCATAGTAATAATGTGTTAAGTTGACTAGTACACTTTATGAAAACCACATGATAATAGCAAATTCCATGCGGTGGAGGTTGTAAGCTTGGCGACGTCTTATGAACTCAATTTTACTTGAAGTCAGAGGCGAACGTGTAGGATGCATATACAAGGAGCGCGAAAGTTATGAACAATCTTGTGACGTGAATTCCTGTAAATAAACTTGTACAGTGCACTATAGTCATAGTAATAATGTGCTAAGTTGACTAGTACACTGTACAAATACACCATGATAATTGTAAATGCTTTGGGGTGGAGGTTGCAAGCTTGGCGACGTCTTATGAATTGAATTTTACTCAAAGCCAGAGGCGAACGTGTAGACAGCACATAGAAGGGTCGCCTAAGTTACGACAAATCTTGTGACGTGAATTCCAGTAAATCAACTTGTACAGTGCACTATAGTCATAGTAATAATGTGCTAAGTTGACTAGTACACTGTACGAATACACCATGATAATTGTAAATGCTTTGGGATGGAGGTTGCAAGCTTGGCGACGTCTTATGAACTCAATTTTACTTAACGTCAGAGGCGTACGTGCAGTAAGCACATAGAAGGGTCGCCTAAGTTACGACTAATCTTGTAACGTAAAATAAGGTAAATCAACTTGTACAGCATACTAAAGGCATTGTCGTAGAGGGCCCAGTCATCAAGTACACTGTACGAATACAACATGATAATTGTAAATTCCGGTAAATCAATTTGTACAGTGCACTATAGTCATAGTAATAATGTGCTAAGTTGACTAGTACACTTTATGAATACAACATGATAATTGTAAATTCCTTGCAGTGAAGGTTGCAGGCTTGGCGATGTCTTATGAACTGAATTTTACTCAAAGTCAGAGGCGAACGTGTAGAAAGCACATAGAAGGGTCGCCTAAATTAAGACAAATCTTGTGACGTGAATTCCAGTAAATCAACTTGTACAGTGCACTATAGTCATAGTAATAATGTGCTAAGTTGACTAGTACACTGTACGAATACACCATGATAATTGTAAATGCTTTGGGATGGAGGTTGCAAGCTTGGCGACGTCTTATGAACTCAATTTTACTTAACGTCAGAGGCGTACGTGCAGTAAGCACATAGAAGGGTCGCCTAAGTTACGACTAATCTTGTAACGTAAAATAAGGTAAATCAACTGGTACAGCATACTAAAGGCATTGTCGTAGAGGGCTCAGTCATCAAGTACACTGTACGAATACAACATGATAATTGTGAATTCCTTGCGGTGGAGGTTGCAAGCTTGGCGACGTCTTATGGACTGAGTTTTACTTAACGTCAGAGGCGAACTTGTAGATAGCACATAGAAGGGTCGCCTAAATTAAGACAAATCTTGTGACGTGAATTCCAGTAAATCAACTTGTACAGTGCACTATAGTCATAGTAATAATGTGCTAAGTTGATTAGTACACTTTATGAATACAACATGATAATTGTAAATTAAGGGAAATCAACTTGTACAGTGCACTATAGTCATAGTAATAATGTGCTAAGTTGACAAGTACACTGTACAAATACACCATGATAATTGTAAATGCTTTGGGGTGGAGGTTGCAAGCTTGGCGACGTCTTATGAACTGAATTTTACTCAAAGCCAGAGGCGAACGTACAGACGGCACATAGAAGGGTCGCCTAAGTTACGACAAATCTTGTGACGTAAATTAAGGTATATCAAATTGTACAGTGCACTATAGTCATAGTCATAATGTGCTAAGTTGACTAGTACACTAGATGAATACAACATGATAATTGTAAATTCCGGTAAATCAACTTGTACAGTGCACTATATTCATAGTAATAATGTGCTAAGTTGACTATTACACTGTACGAATACACCATGATAATTGTAAATGCTTTGGGGTGGAGGTTGCAAGCTTGGCGCCATCTTATGAACTGAATTTTACTCAAAGCCAGAGGCGAACGTGTAAGATGCATATACAAGGAGTGCGAAAGTTATGAACAACCTTGTGACGTGAATTCCTGTAAATCAACTTGTACAGTGCACTATAGTCATAGTAATAATGTGCTAAGTTGAGTAGTACACTGTACAAATACACCATGATAATTGTAAATGCTTTGGGGTGGAGGTTGCAAGCTTGGCTACGATTTATGAACTCAATTTTACTGAAAGTCAGAGGCGAACGTGCAGAAAGCACATAGAAGGGTCGGCTAAGTTACGACAAATCTTGTGACGTAAATTCCTGTAAATCAACTTGTACAGTGCACTATAGTCATAGTAATAATGTGCTAAGTTGATTAGTACACTGTATGAATACAACATGATAATTGTAAATGCTTTGGGGTGGAGGTTGCAAGCTTGGCGACGTCTTATGAATTGAATTTTACTCAAAGCCAGAGGCGAACGTGTAGACAGCACATAGAAGGGTCGCCTAAGTTACGACAAATCTTGTGACGTAAATTAAGGTAAATCAACTTGTACAGTGCACTATAGTCATAGTAATAATGTGTTAAGTTGACTATTATACTGTATGAATACAACATGATAATTGTAAATTCCGGTAAATCAACTTGTACAGTGCACTATAGTCATAGTAATAATGTGCTAAGTTGAGTAGTACACTGTACAAATACACCATGATAATTGTAAATGCTTTGGGGTGGAGGTTGCAAGCTTGGCTACGATTTATGAACTCAATTTTACTCAAAGCCAGAGGCGAACGTGTAGACAGCACATAGAAGGGTCGCCTAAGTTACGACAAATCTTGTGACGTAAATTAAGGTAAATCAACTTGTACAGTGCACTATAGTCATAGTAATAATGTGTTAAGTTGACTATTATACTGTATGAATACAACATGATAATTGTAAATTCCGGTAAATCAACTTGTACAGTGCACTATAGTCATAGTAATAATGTGCTAAGTTGAGTAGTACACTGTACAAATACACCATGATAATTGTAAATGCTTTGGGGTGGAGGTTGCAAGCTTGGCGACGTCTTATGAATTGAATTTTACTCAAAGCCAGAGGCGAACGTGTAGACAGCACATAGAAGGGTCGCCTAAGTTACGTCTAATCTTGTAACGTAAAATAAGGTAAATCAACTTGTACAGCATACTAAAGGCATTGTCGTAGAGGGCTCAGTCATCAAGTACACTGTACGAATACAACATGATAATTGTAAATTCCGGTAAATCAATTTGTACAGTGCACTATAGTCATAGTAATAATGTGCTAAGTTGACTAGTACACTTTATGAATACAACATGATAATTGTAAATTCCTTGCAGTGGAGGTTGCAGGCTTGGCGATGTCTTATGAACTGAATTTTACTCAAAGTCAGAGGCGAACGTGTAGAAAGCACATAGAAGGGTCGCCTAAATTAAGACAAATCTTGTGACGTGAATTCCAGTAAATCAACTTGTACAGTGCACTATAGTCATAGTAATAATGTGCTAAGTTGACTAGTACACTGTACGAATACACCATGATAATTGTAAATGCTTTGGGATGGAGGTTGCAAGCTTGGCGACGTCTTATGAACTCAATTTTACTTAACGTCAGAGGCGTACGTGCAGTAAGCACATAGAAGGGTCGCCTAAGTTACGACTAATCTTGTGACGTGAATTCCTGTAAATAAACTTGTACAGTGCACTATAGTCATAGTAATAATGTGCTAAGTTGACTAGTACACTGTACAAATACACCATGATAATTGTAAATGCTTTGGCGTGGAGGTTGCAAGCTTGGCTACGTCTTATGAACTGAATTTTACTCAAAGCCAGAGGCGAACGTGCAGACGGCACATAGAAGGGTCGCCTAAGTTACGACAAATCTTGTGACGTAAATTACGGTAAATAAAATTGTACAGTGCACTATAGTCATAGTAATAATGTGCTAAGTTGATTAGTACACTTTATGAATACAACATGATAATTGTAAATTAAGGTAAATCAACTTGTACAGTGCACTATAGTCATAGTAATAATGTGCTAAGTTGACTAGTACACTGTATGAATACAACATCATAATTGTAAATGCTTTGGGGTGGAGGTTGCAAGCTTGGCGACGTCTTATGAATTGAATTTTACTCAAAGCCAGAGGCGAACGTGTAAAAAGCACATAGAAGGGTCGCCTAAGTTACGACAAATCTTGTGACGTAAATTAAGGTAAATCAACTTGTACAGTGCACTATAGTCATAGTAATAATGTGTTAAGTTGACTAGTACACTAGATGAATACAACATGATAATTGTAAATTCCGGTAAATCAACTTGTACAGTGCACTATATTCATAGTAATAATGTGCTAAGTTGACTATTACACTGTACGAATACACCATGATAATTGTAAATGCTTTGGGGTGGAGGTTGCAAGCTTGGCGCCATCTTATGAACTGAATTTTACTCAAAGCCAGAGGCGAACGTGTAAGATGCATATACAAGGAGTGCGAAAGTTATGAACAATCTTTTGACGTGAATTCCTGTAAATCAACTTGTACAGTGCACTATAGTCATAGTAATAATGTGCTAAGTTGAGTAGTACACTGTACAAATACACCATGATAATTGTAAATGCTTTGGGGTGGAGGTTGCAAGCTTGGCTACGATTTATGAACTCAATTTTACTGAAAGTCAGAGGCGAACGTGCAGAAAGCACATAGAAGGGTCGGCTAAGTTACGACAAATCTTGTGACGTAAATTCCTGTAAATCAACTTGTACAGTGCACTATAGTCATAGTAATAATGTGCTAAGTTGATTAGTACACTGTATGAATACAACATGATAATTGTAAATGCTTTGGGGTGGAGGTTGCAAGCTTGGCGACGTCTTATGAATTGAATTTTACTCAAAGCCAGAGGCGAACGTGTAGACAGCACATAGAAGGGTCGCCTAAGTTACGACAAATCTTGTGACGTAAATTAAGGTAAATCAACTTGTACAGTGCACTATAGTCATAGTAATAATGTGTTAAGTTGACTATTATACTGTATGAATACAACATGATAATTGTAAATTCCGGTAAATCAACTTGTACAGTGCACTATAGTCATAGTAATAATGTGCTAAGTTGAGTAGTACACTGTACAAATACACCATGATAATTGTAAATGCTTTGGGGTGGAGGTTGCAAGCTTGGCTACGATTTATGAACTCAATTTTACTCAAAGCCAGAGGCGAACGTGTAGACAGCACATAGAAGGGTCGCCTAAGTTACGACAAATCTTGTGACGTAAATTAAGGTAAATCAACTTGTACAGTGCACTATAGTCATAGTAATAATGTGTTAAGTTGACTATTATACTGTATGAATACAACATGATAATTGTAAATTCCGGTAAATCAACTTGTACAGTGCACTATAGTCATAGTAATAATGTGCTAAGTTGAGTAGTACACTGTACAAATACACCATGATAATTGTAAATGCTTTGGGGTGGAGGTTGCAAGCTTGGCGACGTCTTATGAATTGAATTTTACTCAAAGCCAGAGGCGAACGTGTAGACAGCACATAGAAGGGTCGCCTAAGTTACGTCTAATCTTGTAACGTAAAATAAGGTAAATCAACTTGTACAGCATACTAAAGGCATTGTCGTAGAGGGCTCAGTCATCAAGTACACTGTACGAATACAACATGATAATTGTAAATTCCGGTAAATCAATTTGTACAGTGCACTATAGTCATAGTAATAATGTGCTAAGTTGACTAGTACACTTTATGAATACAACATGATAATTGTAAATTCCTTGCAGTGGAGGTTGCAGGCTTGGCGATGTCTTATGAACTGAATTTTACTCAAAGTCAGAGGCGAACGTGTAGAAAGCACATAGAAGGGTCGCCTAAATTAAGACAAATCTTGTGACGTGAATTCCAGTAAATCAACTTGTACAGTGCACTATAGTCATAGTAATAATGTGCTAAGTTGACTAGTACACTGTACGAATACACCATGATAATTGTAAATGCTTTGGGATGGAGGTTGCAAGCTTGGCGACGTCTTATGAACTCAATTTTACTTAACGTCAGAGGCGTACGTGCAGTAAGCACATAGAAGGGTCGCCTAAGTTACGACTAATCTTGTGACGTGAATTCCTGTAAATAAACTTGTACAGTGCACTATAGTCATAGTAATAATGTGCTAAGTTGACTAGTACACTGTACAAATACACCATGATAATTGTAAATGCTTTGGCGTGGAGGTTGCAAGCTTGGCTACGTCTTATGAACTGAATTTTACTCAAAGCCAGAGGCGAACGTGCAGACGGCACATAGAAGGGTCGCCTAAGTTACGACAAATCTTGTGACGTAAATTACGGTAAATAAAATTGTACAGTGCACTATAGTCATAGTAATAATGTGCTAAGTTGATTAGTACACTTTATGAATACAACATGATAATTGTAAATTAAGGTAAATCAACTTGTACAGTGCACTATAGTCATAGTAATAATGTGCTAAGTTGACTAGTACACTGTATGAATACAACATCATAATTGTAAATGCTTTGGGGTGGAGGTTGCAAGCTTGGCGACGTCTTATGAATTGAATTTTACTCAAAGCCAGAGGCGAACGTGTAAAAAGCACATAGAAGGGTCGCCTAAGTTACGACAAATCTTGTGACGTAAATTAAGGTAAATCAACTTGTACAGTGCACTATAGTCATAGTAATAATGTGTTAAGTTGACTAGTACACTAGATGAATACAACATGATAATTGTAAATTCCGGTAAATCAACTTGTACAGTGCACTATATTCATAGTAATAATGTGCTAAGTTGACTATTACACTGTACGAATACACCATGATAATTGTAAATGCTTTGGGGTGGAGGTTGCAAGCTTGGCGCCATCTTATGAACTGAATTTTACTCAAAGCCAGAGGCGAACGTGTAAGATGCATATACAAGGAGTGCGAAAGTTATGAACAATCTTTTGACGTGAATTCCTGTAAATCAACTTGTACAGTGCACTATAGTCATAGTAATAATGTGCTAAGTTGAGTAGTACACTGTACAAATACACCATGATAATTGTAAATGCTTTGGGTCGGAGGTTGCAAGCTTGGCTACAATTTATGAACTCAATTTTACTGAAAGTCAGAGGCGAACGTGCAGAAAGCACATAGAAGGGTCGCCTAAGTTACGACAAATCTTGTGACGTAAATTCCTGTAAATCAACTTGTACAGTGCACTATAGTCATAGTAATAATGTGCTAAGTTGATTAGTACACTGTATGAATACAACATGATAATTGTAAATGCTTTGGGGTGGAGGTTGCAAGCTTGGCGACGTCTTATGAATTGAATTTTACTCAAAGCCAGAGGCGAACGTGTAGACAGCACATAGAAGGGTCGCCTAAGTTACGACAAATCTTGTGACGTAAATTAAGGTAAATCAACTTGTACAGTGCACTATAGTCATAGTAATAATGTGTTAAGTTGACTATTATACTGTATGAATACAACATGATAATTGTAAATTCCGGTAAATCAACTTGTACAGTGCACTATAGTCATAGTAATAATGTGCTAAGTTGAGTAGTACACTGTACAAATACACCATGATAATTGTAAATGCTTTGGGGTGGAGGTTGCAAGCTTGGCTACGATTTATGAACTCAATTTTACTCAAAGCCAGAGGCGAACGTGTAGACAGCACATAGAAGGGTCGCCTAGGTTACGACAAATCTTGTGACGTGAATTCCTGTAAATAAACTTGTACAGTGCACTATAGTCATAGTAATAATGTGCTAAGTTGAGTAGTACACTGTACAAATACACCATGATAATTGTAAATTCCTTAAGGTGGAGGTTGTAAGCTTGGCGACGTCTTATGAACTGAATTTTACTCAAAGCCAGAGGCGAACGTGTAGACAGCACATAGAAGGGTCGCCTAAGTTACGTCAAATCTTGTGACGTAAATTAAGGTAAATCAACTTGTACAGTGCACTATAGTCATAGTAATAATGTGTTAAGTTGACTAGTACACTGTACGAATACAACATGATACTAGTAAATTCCTTAAGGTGGAGGTTGTAAGCTTGGCGACGTCTTATGAACTGAATTTTACTCAAAGCCCGAGGCGAACGTGTAGACAGCACATAGAAGGGTCGCCTAAGTTACGACAAATCTTGTGACGTGAATTCCAGTAAATCAACTTGTACAGTGCACTATAGTCATAGTAATAATGTGCTAAGTTGACTAGTACACTGTATGAATACAACATCAGAACTGTAAATTCTTTGCGGCGGAGGTTGCAAGCTTGGCGACGTCTTATGAACTCAATTTTACTTAACGTCAGAGGCGAACGTGTAAGATGCATATACAAGGAGTGCGAAAGTTATGAACAATCTTGTGACGTGAATTCCTGTAAATCAACTTGTACAGTGCACTATAGTCATAGTAATAATGTGCTAATTTGAGTAGTACACTGTACAAATACACCATGATAATTGTAAATGCTTTGGGGTGGAGGTTGCAAGCTTGGCTACGATTTATGAACTCAATTTTACTGAAAGTCAGAGGCGAACGTGCAGAAAGCACATAGAAGGGTCGCCTAAGTTACGACAAATCTTGTGACGTAAATTCCTGTAAATCAACTTGTACAGTGCACTATAGTCATAGTAATAATGTGCTAAGTTGATTTGTACACTGTATGAATACAACATGATAATTGTAAATGCTTTGGGGTGGAGGTTGCAATCTTGGCGACGTCTTATGAATTGAATTTTACTCAAAGCCAGAGGCGAACGTGTAGACAGCACATAGAAGGGTCGCCTAAGTTACGACAAATCTTGTGACGTAAATTAAGGTAAATCAACTTGTACAGTGCACTATAGTCATAGTAATAATGTGCTAAGTTGACTGTTACACTGTATGAATTCAACATGATAATTGTAAATTCCGGTAAATCAACTTGTACAGTGCACTATAGTCATAGTAATAATGTGCTAAGTTGAGTAGTACACTGTACAAATACACCATGATAATTGTAAATGCTTTGGGGTGGAGGTTGCAAGCTTGGCTACGATTTATGAACTCAATTTTACTCAAAGCCAGAGGCGAACGTGTAGACAGCACATAGAAGGGTCGCCTAAGTTACGACAAATCTTGTGACGTAAATTAAGGTAAATCAACTTGTACAGTGCACTATAGTCATAGTAATAATGTGTTAAGTTGACTATTATACTGTATGAATACAACATGATAATTGTAAATTCCGGTAAATCAACTTGTACAGTGCACTATAGTCATAGTAATAATGTGCTAAGTTGACTAGTACACTGTACAAATACACCATGATAATTGTAAATGCTTTGGGGTGGAGGTTGCAAGCTTGGCGACGTCTTATGAACTGAATTTTACTCAAAGCCAGAGGCGAACGTGTAGACAGCACATAGAAGTGTCGCCTAAGTTACGTCTAATCTTGTAACGTAAAATAAGGTAAATCAACTTGTACAGCATACTAAAGGCATTGTCGTAGAGGGCTCAGTCATCAAGTACACTGTACGAATACAACATGATAATTGTAAATTCCGGTAAATCAATTTGTACAGTGCACTATAGTCATAGTAATAATGTGCTAAGTTGACTAGTACACTTTATGAATACAACATGATAATTGTAAATTCCTTGCAGTGGAGGTTGCAGGCTTGGCGATGTCTTATGAACTGAATTTTACTCAAAGTCAGAGGCGAACGTGTAGAAAGCACATAGAAGGGTCGCCTAAATTAAGACAAATCTTGTGACGTGAATTCCAGTAAATCAACTTGTTCAGTGCACTATAGTCATAGTAATAATGTGCTAAGTTGACTAGTACACTGTACGAATACACCATGATAATTGTAAATGCTTTGGGATGGAGGTTGCAAGCTTGGCGACGTCTTATGAACTCAATTTTACTTAACGTCAGAGGCGTACGTGCAGTAAGCACATAGAAGGGTCGCCTAAGTTACGACTAATCTTGTGACGTGAATTCCTGTAAATAAACTTGTACAGTGCACTATAGTCATAGTAATAATGTGCTAAGTTGACTAGTACACTGTACAAATACACCATGATAATTGTAAATGCTTTGGCGTGGAGGTTGCAAGCTTGGCTACGTCTTATGAACTGAATTTTACTCAAAGCCAGAGGCGAACGTGCAGACGGCACATAGAAGGGTCGCCTAAGTTACGACAAATCTTGTGACGTAAATTACGGTAAATAAACTTGTACAGTGCACTATAGTCATAGTAATAATGTGCTAAGTTGATTAGTACACTTTATGAATACAACATGATAATTGTAAATTAAGGTAAATCAACTTGTGCAGTGCACTATAGTCATAGTAATAATGTGCTAAGTTGACTAGTACACTGTATGAATACAACATCATAATTGTAAATGCTTTGGGGTGGAGGTTGCAAGCTTGGCGACGTCTTATGAATTGAATTTTACTCAAAGCCAGAGGCGAACGTGTAAAAAGCACATAGAAGGGTCGCCTAAGTTACGACAAATCTTGTGACGTAAATTAAGGTAAATCAACTTGTACAGTGCACTATAGTCATAGTAATAATGTGTTAAGTTGACTAGTACACTAGATGAATACAACATGATAATTGTAAATTCCGGTAAATCAACTTGTACAGTGCACTATATTCATAGTAATAATGTGCTAAGTTGACTATTACACTGTACGAATACACCATGATAATTGTAAATGCTTTGGGGTGGAGGTTGCAAGCTTGGCGACGTCTTATGAATTGAATTTTACTCAAAGCCAGAGGCGAACGTGTAAAAAGCACATAGAAGGGTCGCCTAAGTTACGACAAATCTTGTGACGTAAATTAAGGTAAATCAACTTGTACAGTGCACTATAGTCATAGTAATAATGTGTTAAGTTGACTATTATACTGTATGAATACAACATGATAATTGTAAATTCCGGTAAATCAACTTGTACAGTGCACTATAGTCATAGTAATAATGTGCTAAGTTGAGTAGTACACTGTACAAATACACCATGATAATTGTAAATGCTTTGGGGTGGAGGTTGCAAGCTTGGCTACGATTTATGAACTAAATTTTACTCAAAGCCAGAGGCGAACGTGTAGACAGCACATAGAAGGGTCGCCTAAGTTACGACAAATCTTGTGACGTAAATTAAGGTAAATCAACTTGTACAGTGCACTATAGTCATAGTAATAATGTGTTAAGTTGACTATTATACTGTATGAATACAACATGATAATTGTAAATGCTTTGGGGTGGAGGTTGCAAGCTTGGCTACGATTTATGAACTCAATTTTACTGAAAGTCAGAGGCGAACGTGCAGAAAGCACATAGAAGGGTCGCCTAAGTTACGACAAATCTTGTGACGTAAATTAAGGTAAATCAACTTGTACAGTGCACTATAGTCATAGTAATAATGTGCTAAGTTGACTGTTACACTGTATGAATTCAACATGATAATTGTAAATTCCGGTAAATCAACTTGTACAGTGCACTATAGTCATAGTAATAATGTGCTAAGTTGAGTAGTACACTGTACAAATACACCATGATAATTGTAAATGCTTTGGGGTGGAGGTTGCAAGCTTGGCTACGATTTATGAACTCAATTTTACTCAAAGCCAGAGGCGAACGTGTAGACAGCACATAGAAGGGTCGCCTAAGTTACGACAAATCTTGTGACGTAAATTAAGGTAAATCAACTTGTACAGTGCACTATAGTCATAGTAATAATGTGTTAAGTTGACTATTATACTGTATGAATACAACATGATAATTGTAAATTCCGGTAAATCAACTTGTACAGTGCACTATAGTCATAGTAATAATGTGCTAAGTTGAGTAGTACACTGTACAAATACACCATGATAATTGTAAATGCTTTGGGGTGGAGGTTGCAAGCTTGGCGACGTCTTATGAATTGAATTTTACTCAAAGCCAGAGGCGAACGTGTAGACAGCACATAGAAGGGTCGCCTAAGTTACGTCTAATCTTGTAACGTAAAATAAGGTAAATCAACTTGTACAGCATACTAAAGGCATTGTCGTAGAGGGCTCAGTCATCAAGTACACTGTACGAATACAACATGATAATTGTAAATTCCGGTAAATCAATTTGTACAGTGCACTATAGTCATAGTAATAATGTGCTAAGTTGACTAGTACACTTTATGAATACAACATGATAATTGTAAATTCCTTGCAGTGGAGGTTGCAGGCTTGGCGATGTCTTATGAACTGAATTTTACTCAAAGTCAGAGGCGAACGTGTAGAAAGCACATAGAAGGGTCGCCTAAATTAAGACAAATCTTGTGACGTGAATTCCAGTAAATCAACTTGTACAGTGCACTATAGTCATGGTAATAATGTGCTAAGTTGACTAGTACACTGTACGAATACACCATGATAATTGTAAATGCTTTGGGATGGAGGTTGCAAGCTTGGCGACGTCTTATGAACTCAATTTTACTTAACGTCAGAGGCGTACGTGCAGTAAGCACATAGAAGGGTCGCCTAAGTTACGACTAATCTTGTGACGTGAATTCCTGTAAATAAACTTGTACAGTGCACTATAGTCATAGTAATAATGTGCTAAGTTGACTAGTACACTGTACAAATACACCATGATAATTGTAAATGCTTTGGCGTGGAGGTTGCAAGCTTGGCTACGTCTTATGAACTGAATTTTACTCAAAGCCAGAGGCGAACGTGCAGACGGCACATAGAAGGGTCGCCTAAATTAAGACAAATCTTGTGACGTGAATTCCAGTAAATCAACTTGTACAGTGCACTATAGTCATAGTAATAATGTGCTAAGTTGACTAGTACACTGTACGAATACACCATGATAATTGTAAATGCTTTGGGGTGGAGGTTGCAAGCTTGGCTACGATTTATGAACTCAATTTTACTGAAAGTCAGAGGCGAACGTGCAGAAAGCACATAGAAGGGTCGGCTAAGTTACGACAAATCTTGTGACGTAAATTCCTGTAAATCAACTTGTACAGTGCACTATAGTCATAGTAATAATGTGCTAAGTTGATTAGTACACTGTATGAATACAACATGATAATTGTAAATGCTTTGGGGTGGAGGTTGCAAGCTTGGCGACGTCTTATGAATTGAATTTTACTCAAAGCCAGAGGCGAACGTGTAGACAGCACATAGAAGGGTCGCCTAAGTTACGACAAATCTTGTGACGTAAATTAAGGTAAATCAACTTGTACAGTGCACTATAGTCATAGTAATAATGTGTTAAGTTGACTATTATACTGTATGAATACAACATGATAATTGTAAATTCCGGTAAATCAACTTGTACAGTGCACTATAGTCATAGTAATAATGTGCTAAGTTGAGTAGTACACTGTACAAATACACCATGATAATTGTAAATGCTTTGGGGTGGAGGTTGCAAGCTTGGCTACGATTTATGAACTCAATTTTACTCAAAGCCAGAGGCGAACGTGTAGACAGCACATAGAAGGGTCGCCTAAGTTACGACAAATCTTGTGACGTAAATTAAGGTAAATCAACTTGTACAGTGCACTATAGTCATAGTAATAATGTGTTAAGTTGACTATTATACTGTATGAATACAACATGATAATTGTAAATTCCGGTAAATCAACTTGTACAGTGCACTATAGTCATAGTAATAATGTGCTAAGTTGAGTAGTACACTGTACAAATACACCATGATAATTGTAAATGCTTTGGGGTGGAGGTTGCAAGCTTGGCGACGTCTTATGAATTGAATTTTACTCAAAGCCAGAGGCGAACGTGTAGACAGCACATAGAAGGGTCGCCTAAGTTACGTCTAATCTTGTAACGTAAAATAAGGTAAATCAACTTGTACAGCATACTAAAGGCATTGTCGTAGAGGGCTCAGTCATCAAGTACACTGTACGAATACAACATGATAATTGTAAATTCCGGTAAATCAATTTGTACAGTGCACTATAGTCATAGTAATAATGTGCTAAGTTGACTAGTACACTTTATGAATACAACATGATAATTGTAAATTCCTTGCAGTGGAGGTTGCAGGCTTGGCGATGTCTTATGAACTGAATTTTACTCAAAGTCAGAGGCGAACGTGTAGAAAGCACATAGAAGGGTCGCCTAAATTAAGACAAATCTTGTGACGTGAATTCCAGTAAATCAACTTGTACAGTGCACTATAGTCATAGTAATAATGTGCTAAGTTGACTAGTACACTGTACGAATACACCATGATAATTGTAAATGCTTTGGGATGGAGGTTGCAAGCTTGGCGACGTCTTATGAACTCAATTTTACTTAACGTCAGAGGCGTACGTGCAGTAAGCACATAGAAGGGTCGCCTAAGTTACGACTAATCTTGTGACGTGAATTCCTGTAAATAAACTTGTACAGTGCACTATAGTCATAGTAATAATGTGCTAAGTTGACTAGTACACTGTACAAATACACCATGATAATTGTAAATGCTTTGGCGTGGAGGTTGCAAGCTTGGCTACGTCTTATGAACTGAATTTTACTCAAAGCCAGAGGCGAACGTGCAGACGGCACATAGAAGGGTCGCCTAAGTTACGACAAATCTTGTGACGTAAATTACGGTAAATAAACTTGTACAGTGCACTATAGTCATAGTAATAATGTGCTAAGTTGATTAGTACACTTTATGAATACAACATGATAATTGTAAATTAAGGTAAATCAACTTGTGCAGTGCACTATAGTCATAGTAATAATGTGCTAAGTTGACTAGTACACTGTATGAATACAACATCATAATTGTAAATGCTTTGGGGTGGAGGTTGCAAGCTTGGCGACGTCTTATGAATTGAATTTTACTCAAAGCCAGAGGCGAACGTGTAAAAAGCACATAGAAGGGTCGCCTAAGTTACGACAAATCTTGTGACGTAAATTAAGGTAAATCAACTTGTACAGTGCACTATAGTCATAGTAATAATGTGTTAAGTTGACTATTATACTGTATGAATACAACATGATAATTGTAAATTCCGGTAAATCAACTTGTACAGTGCACTATAGTCATAGTAATAATGTGCTAAGTTGAGTAGTACACTGTACAAATACACCATGATAATTGTAAATGCTTTGGGGTGGAGGTTGCAAGCTTGGCGACGTCTTATGAATTGAATTTTACTCAAAGCCAGAGGCGAACGTGTAGACAGCACATAGAAGGGTCGCCTAAGTTACGTCTAATCTTGTAACGTAAAATAAGGTAAATCAACTTGTACAGCATACTAAAGGCATTGTCGTAGAGGGCTCAGTCATCAAGTACACTGTACGAATACAACATGATAATTGTAAATTCCGGTAAATCAATTTGTACAGTGCACTATAGTCATAGTAATAATGTGCTAAGTTGACTAGTACACTTTATGAATACAACATGATAATTGTAAATTCCTTGCAGTGGAGGTTGCAGGCTTGGCGATGTCTTATGAACTGAATTTTACTCAAAGTCAGAGGCGAACGTGTAGAAAGCACATAGAAGGGTCGCCTAAATTAAGACAAATCTTGTGACGTGAATTCCAGTAAATCAACTTGTACAGTGCACTATAGTCATAGTAATAATGTGCTAAGTTGACTAGTACACTGTACGAATACACCATGATAATTGTAAATGCTTTGGGATGGAGGTTGCAAGCTTGGCGACGTCTTATGAACTCAATTTTACTTAACGTCAGAGGCGTACGTGCAGTAAGCACATAGAAGGGTCGCCTAAGTTACGACTAATCTTGTGACGTGAATTCCTGTAAATAAACTTGTACAGTGCACTATAGTCATAGTAATAATGTGCTAAGTTGACTAGTACACTGTACAAATACACCATGATAATTGTAAATGCTTTGGCGTGGAGGTTGCAAGCTTGGCTACGTCTTATGAACTGAATTTTACTCAAAGCCAGAGGCGAACGTGCAGACGGCACATAGAAGGGTCGCCTAAGTTACGACAAATCTTGTGACGTAAATTACGGTAAATAAACTTGTACAGTGCACTATAGTCATAGTAATAATGTGCTAAGTTGATTAGTACACTTTATGAATACAACATGATAATTGTAAATTAAGGTAAATCAACTTGTGCAGTGCACTATAGTCATAGTAATAATGTGCTAAGTTGACTAGTACACTGTATGAATACAACATCATAATTGTAAATGCTTTGGGGTGGAGGTTGCAAGCTTGGCGACGTCTTATGAATTGAATTTTACTCAAAGCCAGAGGCGAACGTGTAAAAAGCACATAGAAGGGTCGCCTAAGTTACGACAAATCTTGTGACGTAAATTAAGGTAAATCAACTTGTACAGTGCACTATAGTCATAGTAATAATGTGTTAAGTTGACTAGTACACTAGATGAATACAACATGATAATTGTAAATTCCGGTAAATCAACTTGTACAGTGCACTATATTCATAGTAATAATGTGCTAAGTTGACTATTACACTGTACGAATACACCATGATAATTGTAAATGCTTTGGGGTGGAGGTTGCAAGCTTGGCGACGTCTTATGAATTGAATTTTACTCAAAGCCAGAGGCGAACGTGTAAAAAGCACATAGAAGGGTCGCCTAAGTTACGACAAATCTTGTGACGTAAATTAAGGTAAATCAACTTGTACAGTGCACTATAGTCATAGTAATAATGTGTTAAGTTGACTAGTACACTAGATGAATACAACATGATAATTGTAAATTCCGGTAAATCAACTTGTACAGTGCACTATAGTCATAGTAATAATGTGCTAAGTTGACTGTTACACTAGATGAATACAACATGATAATTGTAAATTCCGGTAAATCAACTTGTACAGTGCACTATAGTCATAGTAATAATGTGCTAAGTTGAGTAGTACACTGTACAAATACACCATGATAATTGTAAATGCTTTGGGGTGGAGGTTGCAAGCTTGGCGACGTCTTATGAATTGAATTTTACTCAAAGCCAGAGGCGAACGTGTAGACAGCACATAGAAGGGTCGCCTAAGTTACGTCAAATCTTGTGACGTAAATTAAGGTAAATCAACTTGTACAGTGCACTATAGTCATAGTAATAATGTGTTAAGTTGACTAGTACACTGTACGAATACACCATGATAATTGTAAATGCTTTGGGATGGAGGTTGCAAGCTTGGCGACGTCTTATGAACTGAATTTTACTCAAAGTCAGAGGCGAACGTGTAGAAAGCACATAGAAGCGTCGCCTAAATTAAGACAAATCTTGTGACGTGAATTCCAGTAAATCAACTTGTACAGTGCACTATAGTCATAGTAATAATGTGTTAAGCTGACTAGTACACTGTACGAATACAACATGATACTAGTAAATTCCTTACGGTGGAGGTTGTAAGCTTGGCGACGTCTTATGAACTGAATTTTACTCAAAGTCAGAGGCGAACGTGTAGACAGCACATAGAAGGGTCGCCTAAGTTACGACAAATCTTGTGACGTGAATTCCAGTAAATCAACTTGTACAGTGCACTATAGTCATAGTAATAATGTGCTAAGTTGACTAGTACACTGTATGAATACAACATCATAATTGTAAATTCTTTGCGGCGGAGGTTGCAAGCTTGGCGACGTCTTATGAACTCAATTTTACTTAACGTCAGAGGCGAACGTGTAAGATGCATATACAAGGAGTGCGAAAGTTATGAACAATCTTGTGACGTGAATTCCTGTAAATCAACTTGTACAGTGCACTATAGTCATAGTAATAATGTGCTAAGTTGAGTAGTACACTGTACAAATACACCATGATAATTGTAAATACTTTGGGGTGGAGGTTGCAAGCTTGGCTACGATTTATGAACTCAATTTTACTGAAAGTCAGAGGCGAACGTGCAGAAAGCACATAGAAGGGTCGCCTAAGTTACGACAAATCTTGTGACGTGAATTCCAGTAAATCAACTTGTACAGTGTACTATAGTCATAGTCATAATGTGCTAAGTTGACTAGTACACTTTATGAATACAACATGATAATTGTAAATTCCGGTAAATCATCTTGTACAGTGCACTATAGTCATAGTAATAATGTGCTAAGTTGATTAGTGCACTTTATGAATACACCATGATAATTGTAAATGCTTTGGGGTGGAGGTTGCAAGCTTGGCGACGTCTTCTGAATTGAATTTTACTCAAAGCCAGAGGCGAACGTGTAGACAGCACATAGAAGGGTCGCCTAAGTTACGACAAATCTTGTGACGTAAATTCCTGTAAATCAACTTGTACAGTGCACTATAGTCATAGTAATAATGTGCTAAGTTGATTAGTGCACTTTATGAATACAACATGATAATTGTAAATTCCGGTAAATCAACTTGTACAGTGCACTATAGTCATAGTAACAATGTGCTAAGTTGAGTAGTACACTGTATAAATACACCATGATAATTGTAAATGCTTTGGGGTGGAGGTTGCAAGCTTGGCGACGTCTTATGAATTGAATTTTACTCAAAGCCAGAGGCGAACGTGTAGACAGCACATAGAAGGGTCGCCTAAGTTACGACAAATCTTGTGACGTGAATTCCAGTAAATCAACTTGTACAGTGCACTATAGTCATAGTCATAATGTGCTAAGTTGACTAGTACACTTTATGAATACAACATGATAATTGTAAATTCCGGTAAATCATCTTGTACAGTGCACTATAGTCATAGTCATAATGTGCTAAGTTGAGTAGTATACTGTACGAATACAACATGATAATTTTAAATTCCTTGCGGTGGAGGTTGCAAGCTTGGCGACGTCTTATGGACAGAGTTTTACTTAACGTCAGAGGCGAACGTGTAGGAAGCACATAGAAGGGTCGCCTAAGTTACGACTAATCTTGTGACGTGAATTCCAGTAAATCAACTTGTACAGTGCACTATAGTCATAGTAATAATGTGCTAAGTTGACTAGTACACTGGATGAATACAACATGATAATTGTAAATTCCGGTAAATCAACTTGTACAGTGCACTATAGTCATAGTAATAATGTGTTAAGTTGACTAGTACACTTTATGAAAACCACATGATACTAGCAAATTCCATGCGGTGGAGGTTGTAAGCTTGGCGACGTCTTATGAACTCAATTTTACTTGAAGTCAGAGGCGAACGTGTAGGATGCATATACAAGGAGCGCGAGAGTTACGACAAATCTTGTGACGTGAATTCCAGTAAATCAACTTGTACAGTGCACTATAGTCAAAGTAATAATGTGCTAAGTTGACTAGTACACTGGATGAATACAACATGATAATTGTAAATTCCTGTAAATAAACTTGTACAGTGCACTATAGTCATAGTAATAATGTGCTAAGTTGACTAGTACACTGTACAAATACACCATGATAATTGTAAATGCTTTGGGGTGGAGGTTGCAAGCTTGGCGACGTCTTATGAATTGAATTTTACTCAAAGCCAGAGGCGAACGTGTAGACAGCACATAGAAGGGTCGCCTAAGTTACGACAAATCTTGTGACGTAAATTAAGGTAAATCAACTTGTACAGTGCACTATAGTCATAGTAATAATGTGTTAAGTTGACTGTTATACTGTATGAATACAACATGATAATTGTAAATTCCGGTAAATCAACTTGTACAGTGCACTATAGTCATAGTAATAATGTGCTAATTTGAGTAGTACACTGTACAAATACACCATGATAATTGTAAATGCTTTGGGGTGGAGGTTGCAAGCTTGGCTACGATTTATGAACTCAATTTTACTCAAAGCCAGAGGCGAACGTGTAGACAGCACATAGAAGGGTCGCCTAAGTTACGACAAATCTTGTGACGTGAATTCCTGTAAATAAACTTGTACAGTGCACTATAGTCATAGTAATAATGTGTTAAGTTGACTAGTACACTGTATGAATACAACATGATAATTGTAAATTCCGGTAAATTAACTTGTACAGTGCACTATAGTCATAGTAATAATGTGCTAAGTTGACTAGTACACTGTACAAATACACCATGATAATTGTAAATGCTTTGGGGTGGAGGTTGCAAGCTTGGCGACGTCTTATGAATTGAATTTTACTCAAAGCCAGAGGCGAACGTGTAGACAGCACATAGAAGGGTCGCCTAAGTTACGACAAATCTTGTGACGTAAATTAAGGTAAATCAACTTGTACAGTGCACTATAGTCATAGTAATAATGTGTTAAGTTGACTGTTATACTGTATGAATACAACATGATAATTGTAAATTCCGGTAAATCAACTTGTACAGTGCACTATAGTCATAGTAATAATGTGTTAAGTTGACTAGTACACTGTACGAATACACCATGATAATTGTAAATGCTTTGGGATGGAGGTTGCAAGCTTGGCGACGTCTTATGAACTGAATTTTACTCAAAGTCAGAGGCGAACGTGTAGAAAGCACATAGAAGCGTCGCCTAAATTAAGACAAATCTTGTGACGTGAATTCCAGTAAATCAACTTGTACAGTGCACTATAGTCATAGTAATAATGTGTTAAGCTGACTAGTACACTGTACGAATACAACATGATACTAGTAAATTCTTTGCGGCGGAGGTTGCAAGCTTGGCGACGTCTTATGAACTCAATTTTACTTAACGTCAGAGGCGAACGTGTAAGATGCATATACAAGGAGTGCGAAAGTTATGAACAATCTTGTGACGTGAATTCCTGTAAATCAACTTGTACAGTGCACTATAGTCATAGTAATAATGTGCTAAGTTGAGTAGTACACTGTACAAATACACCATGATAATTGTAAATACTTTGGGGTGGAGGTTGCAAGCTTGGCTACGATTTATGAACTCAATTTTACTGAAAGTCAGAGGCGAACGTGCAGAAAGCACATAGAAGGGTCGCCTAAGTTACGACAAATCTTGTGACGTGAATTCCAGTAAATCAACTTGTACAGTGCACTATAGTCATAGTCATAATGTGCTAAGTTGACTAGTACACTTTATGAATACAACATGATAATTGTAAATTCCGGTAAATCATCTTGTACAGTGCACTATAGTCATAGTAATAATGTGCTAAGTTGATTAGTGCACTTTATGAATACAACATGATAATTGTAAATTCCGGTAAATCAACTTGTACAGTGCACTATAGTCATAGTAACAATGTGCTAAGTTGAGTAGTACACTGTACAAATACACCATGATAATTGTAAATGCTTTGGGGTGGAGGTTGCAAGCTTGGCGACGTCTTATGAATTGAATTTTACTCAAAGCCAGAGGCGAACGTGTAGACAGCACATAGAAGGGTCGCCTAAGTTACGACAAATCTTGTGACGTAAATTCCTGTAAATCAACTTGTACAGTGCACTATAGTCATAGTAATAATGTGCTAAGTTGATTAGTGCACTTTATGAATACAACATGATAATTGTAAATTCCGGTAAATCAACTTGTACAGTGCACTATAGTCATAGTAACAATGTGCTAAGTTGAGTAGTACACTGTATAAATACACCATGATAATTGTAAATGCTTTGGGGTGGAGGTTGCAAGCTTGGCGACGTCTTATGAATTGAATTTTACTCAAAGCCAGAGGCGAACGTGTAGCCAGCACATAGAAGGGTCGCCTAAGTTACGACAAATCTTGTGACGTGAATTCCAGTAAATCAACTTGTACAGTGCACTATAGTCATAGTCATAATGTGCTAAGTTGACTAGTACACTTTATGAATACAACATGATAATTGTAAATTCCGGTAAATCATCTTGTACAGTGCACTATAGTCATAGTCATAATGTGCTAAGTTGAGTAGTATACTGTACGAATACAACATGATAATTTTAAATTCCTTGCGGTGGAGGTTGCAAGCTTGGCGACGTCTTATGGACAGAGTTTTACTTAACGTCAGAGGCGAACGTGTAGGAAGCACATAGAAGGGTCGCCTAAGTTACGACTAATCTTGTGACGTGAATTCCAGTAAATCAACTTGTACAGTGCACTATAGTCATAGTAATAATGTGCTAAGTTGACTAGTACACTGGATGAATACAACATGATAATTGTAAATTCCGGTAAATCAACTTGTACAGTGCACTATAGTCATAGTAATAATGTGTTAAGTTGACTAGTACACTTTATGAAAACCACATGATACTAGCAAATTCCATGCGGTGGAGGTTGTAAGCTTGGCGACGTCTTATGAACTCAATTTTACTTGAAGTCAGAGGCGAACGTGTAGGATGCATATACAAGGAGCGCGAGAGTTACGACAAATCTTGTGACGTGAATTCCAGTAAATCAACTTGTACAGTGCACTATAGTCATAGTAATAATGTGCTAAGTTGACTAGTACACTGGATGAATACAACATGATAATTGTAAATTCCGGTAAATCAACTTGTACAGTGCACTATAGTCATAGTAATAATGTGCTAAGTTGACTATTACACTGTACGAATACACCATGATAATTGTAAATGCTTTGGGGTGGAGGTTGCAAGCTTGGCTCCATCTTATGAACTGAATTTTACTCAAAGCCAGAGGCGAACGTGTAGAAAGCACATAGAAGGGTCGCCTAAGTTACGACAAATCTTGTGACGTAAACTAAGGTAAACCAACTTGTACAGTGCACTATAGTCATAGTAATAATGTGCTAAGTTGATTAGTACACTTTATGAATACAACATGATAATTGTAAATTCCGGTAAATCAACTTGTACAGTGCACTATAGTCATAGTAATAATGTGTTAAGTTGACTAGTACACTTTATGAAAACCACATGATACTAGCAAATTCCATGCGGTGGAGGTTGCAAGCTTGGTGACGTCTTATGAACTGAATTTAACTCAAAGTCAGAGGCGAACTAGTAGAAAGCACATAGAAGGGTCGCCTAAATTAAGACAAATCTTGTGACGTGAATTCCAGTAAATCAACTTGTACAGTGCACTATAGTCATAGTAATAATGTGCTAAGTTGATTAGTACACTGGATGAATACAACATGATAATTGTAAATTCCGGTAAATCAACTTGTACAGTGCACTATAGTCATAGTAATAATGTGTTAAGTTGACTAGTACACTTTATGAAAACCACATGATACTAGCAAATTCCATGCGGTGGAGGTTGCAAGCTTGGTGACGTCTTATGAACTGAATTTAACTCAAAGTCAGAGGCGAACTAGTAGAAAGCACATAGAAGGGTCGCCTAAATTAAGACAAATCTTGTGACGTGAATTCCAGTAAATCAACTTGTACAGTGCACTATAGTCATAGTAATAATGTGCTAAGTTGATTAGTACACTGGATGAATACAACATGATAATTGTAAATTCCGGTAAATCAACTTGTACAGTGCACTATATTCATAGTAATAATGTGCTAAGTTGACTATTACACTGTACGAATACACCATGATAATTGTAAATGCTTTGGGGTGGAGGTTGCAAGCTTGGCGCCATCTTATGAACTGAATTTTACTCAAAGCCAGAGGCGAACGTGTAAGATGCATATGCAAGGAGTGCGAAAGTTATGAACAACCTTGTGACGTGAATTCCTGTAAATCAACTTGTACAGTGCACTATAGTCATAGTAATAATGTGCTAAGTTGAGTAGTACACTGTACAAATACACCATGATAATTGTAAATGCTTTGGGGTGGAGGTTGCAAGCTTGGCTACGATTTATGAACTCAATTTTACTGAAAGTCAGAGGCGAACGTGCAGAAAGCACATAGAAGGGTCGGCTAAGTTACGACAAATCTTGTGACGTAAATTCCTGTAAATCAACTTGTACAGTGCACTATAGTCATAGCAATAATGTGCTAAGTTGATTAGTACACTGTATGAATACAACATGATAATTGTAAATGCTTTGGGGTGGAGGTTGCAAGCTTGGCAACGTCTTATGAATTGAATTTTACTCAAAGCCAGAGGCGAACGTGTAGACAGCACATAGAAGGGTCGCCTAAGTTACGACAAATCTTGTGACGTAAATTAAGGTAAATCAACTTGTACAGTGCACTATAGTCATAGTAATAATGTGTTAAGTTGACTATTATACTGTATGAATACAACATGATAATTGTAAATTCCGGTAAATCAACTTGTACAGTGCACTATAGTCATAGTAATAATGTGCTAAGTTGAGTAGTACACTGTACAAATACACCATGATAATTGTAAATGCTTTGGGGTGGAGGTTGCAAGCTTGGCGACGTCTTATGAATTGAATTTTACTCAAAGCCAGAGGCGAACGTGTAGACAGCACATAGAAGGGTCGCCTAAGTTACGTCAAATCTTGTGACGTAAATTAAGGTAAATCAACTAGTACAGTGCACTATAGTCATAGTAATAATGTGTTAAGTTGACTAGTACACTGTACGAATACAACATGATACTAGTAAATTCCTTAAGGTGGAGGTTGTAAGCTTGGCGACGTCTTATGAACTGAATTTTACTCAAAGCCAGAGGCGAACGTGTAGACAGCACATAGAAGGGTCGCCTAAGTTACGACAAATCTTGTGACGTGAATTCCAGTAAATCAACTTGTACAGTGCACTATAGTCATAGTAATAATGTGCTAAGTTGACTAGTACACTGTATGATTACAACATCATAACTGTAAATTCTTTGCGGCGGAGGTTGCAAGCTTGGCGACGTCTTATGAACTCAATTTTACTTAACGTCAGAGGCGAACGTGTAAGATGCATATACAAGGAGTGCGAAAGTTATGAACAATCTTGTGACGTGAATTCCTGTAAATCAACTTGTACAGTGCACTATAGTCATAGTAATAATGTGCTAATTTGAGTAGTACACTGTACAAATACACCATGATAATTGTAAATGCTTTGGGGTGGAGGTTGCAAGCTTGGCTACGATTTATGAACTCAATTTTACTGAAAGTCAGAGGCGAACGTGCAGAAAGCACATAGAAGGGTCGCCTAAGTTACGACAAATCTTGTGACGTAAATTCCTGTAAATCAACTTGTACAGTGCACTATAGTCATAGTAATAATGTGCTAAGTTGATTTGTACACTGTATGAATACAACATGATAATTGTAAATGCTTTGGGGTGGAGGTTGCAAGCTTGGCGACGTCTTATGAATTGTATTTTACTCAAAGCCAGAGGCGAACGTGTAGACAGCACATAGAAGGGTCGCCTAAGTTACGACAAATCTTGTGACGTAAATTAAGGTAAATCAACTTGTACAGTGCACTATAGTCATAGTAATAATGTGTTAAGTTGACTGTTACGCTGTATGAATTCAACATGATAATTGTAAATTCCGGTAAATCAACTTGTACAGTGCACTATAGTCATAGTAATAATGTGCTAAGTTGAGTAGTACACTGTACAAATACACCATGATAATTGTAAATGCTTTGGGGTGGAGGTTGCAAGCTTGGCTACGATTTATGAACTCAATTTTACTCAAAGCCAGAGGCGAACGTGTAGACAGCACATAGAAGGGTCGCCTAAGTTACGACAAATCTTGTGACGTGAATTCCTGTAAATAAACTTGTACAGTGCACTATATTCATAGTAATAATGTGTTAAGTTGACTAGTACACTGTATGAATACAACATGATAATTGTAAATTCCGGTAAATCAACTTGTACAGTGCACTATAGTCATAGTAATAATGTGCTAAGTTGAGTAGTACACTGTACAAATACACCATGATAATTGTAAATGCTTTGGGGTGGAGGTTGCAAGCTTGGCGACGTCTTATGAATTGAATTTTACTCAAAGCCAGAGGCGAACGTGTAGACAGCACATAGAAGGGTCGCCTAAGTTACGTCAAATCTTGTGACGTAAATTAAGGTAAATCAACTTGTACAGTGCACTATAGTCATAGTTATAATGTGTTAAGTTGACTAGTACACTGTACGAATACACCATGATAATTGTAAATGCTTTGGGATGGAGGTTGCAAGCTTGGCGACGTCTTATGAACTGAATTTTACTCAAAGTCAGAGGCGAACGTGTAGAAAGCACATAGAAGGGTCGCCTAAATTGAGACAAATCTTGTGACGTGAATTCCAGTAAATCAACTTGTACAGTGCACTATAGTCATAGTAATAATGTGTTAAGTTGACTAGTACACTTTATGAAAACCACATGATAATAGCAAATTCCATGCGGTGGAGGTTGTAAGCTTGGCGACGTCTTATGAACTCAATTTTACTTGAAGTCAGAGGCGAACGTGTAGGATGCATATACAAGGAGCGCGAAAGTTATGAACAATCTTGTGACGTGAATTCCTGTAAATAAACTTGTACAGTGCACTATAGTCATAGTAATAATGTGCTAAGTTGACTAGTACACTGTACAAATACACCATGATAATTGTAAATGCTTTGGGGTGGAGGTTGCAAGCTTGGCGACGTCTTATGAATTGAATTTTACTCAAAGCCAGAGGCGAACGTGTAGACAGCACATAGAAGGGTCGCCTAAGTTACGACAAATCTTGTGACGTGAATTCCAGTAAATCAACTTGTACAGTGCACTATAGTCATAGTAATAATGTGCTAAGTTGACTAGTACACTGTACGAATACACCATGATAATTGTAAATGCTTTGGGATGGAGGTTGCAAGCTTGGCGACGTCTTATGAACTCAATTTTACTTAACGTCAGAGGCGTACGTGCAGTAAGCACATAGAAGGGTCGCCTAAGTTACGACTAATCTTGTAACGTAAAATAAGGTAAATCAACTTGTACAGCATACTAAAGGCATTGTCGTAGAGGGCCCAGTCATCAAGTACACTGTACGAATACAACATGATAATTGTAAATTCCGGTAAATCAATTTGTACAGTGCACTATAGTCATAGTAATAATGTGCTAAGTTGACTAGTACACTTTATGAATACAACATGATAATTGTAAATTCCTTGCAGTGAAGGTTGCAGGCTTGGCGATGTCTTATGAACTGAATTTTACTCAAAGTCAGAGGCGAACGTGTAGAAAGCACATAGAAGGGTCGCCTAAATTAAGACAAATCTTGTGACGTGAATTCCAGTAAATCAACTTGTACAGTGCACTATAGTCATAGTAATAATGTGCTAAGTTGACTAGTACACTGTACGAATACACCATGATAATTGTAAATGCTTTGGGATGGAGGTTGCAAGCTTGGCGACGTCTTATGAACTCAATTTTACTTAACGTCAGAGGCGTACGTGCAGTAAGCACATAGAAGGGTCGCCTAAGTTACGACTAATCTTGTAACGTAAAATAAGGTAAATCAACTGGTACAGCATACTAAAGGCATTGTCGTAGAGGGCTCAGTCATCAAGTACACTGTACGAATACAACATGATAATTGTGAATTCCTTGCGGTGGAGGTTGCAAGCTTGGCGACGTCTTATGGACTGAGTTTTACTTAACGTCAGAGGCGAACTTGTAGATAGCACATAGAAGGGTCGCCTAAATTAAGACAAATCTTGTGACGTGAATTCCAGTAAATCAACTTGTACAGTGCACTATAGTCATAGTAATAATGTGCTAAGTTGATTAGTACACTTTATGAATACAACATGATAATTGTAAATTAAGGGAAATCAACTTGTACAGTGCACTATAGTCATAGTAATAATGTGCTAAGTTGACAAGTACACTGTACAAATACACCATGATAATTGTAAATGCTTTGGGGTGGAGGTTGCAAGCTTGGCGACGTCTTATGAACTGAATTTTACTCAAAGCCAGAGGCGAACGTACAGACGGCACATAGAAGGGTCGCCTAAGTTACGACAAATCTTGTGACGTAAATTAAGGTATATCAAATTGTACAGTGCACTATAGTCATAGTCATAATGTGCTAAGTTGACTAGTACACTAGATGAATACAACATGATAATTGTAAATTCCGGTAAATCAACTTGTACAGTGCACTATATTCATAGTAATAATGTGCTAAGTTGACTATTACACTGTACGAATACACCATGATAATTGTAAATGCTTTGGGGTGGAGGTTGCAAGCTTGGCGCCATCTTATGAACTGAATTTTACTCAAAGCCAGAGGCGAACGTGTAAGATGCATATACAAGGAGTGCGAAAGTTATGAACAACCTTGTGACGTGAATTCCTGTAAATCAACTTGTACAGTGCACTATAGTCATAGTAATAATGTGCTAAGTTGAGTAGTACACTGTACAAATACACCATGATAATTGTAAATGCTTTGGGGTGGAGGTTGCAAGCTTGGCTACGATTTATGAACTCAATTTTACTGAAAGTCAGAGGCGAACGTGCAGAAAGCACATAGAAGGGTCGGCTAAGTTACGACAAATCTTGTGACGTAAATTCCTGTAAATCAACTTGTACAGTGCACTATAGTCATAGTAATAATGTGCTAAGTTGATTAGTACACTGTATGAATACAACATGATAATTGTAAATGCTTTGGGGTGGAGGTTGCAAGCTTGGCGACGTCTTATGAATTGAATTTTACTCAAAGCCAGAGGCGAACGTGTAGACAGCACATAGAAGGGTCGCCTAAGTTACGACAAATCTTGTGACGTAAATTAAGGTAAATCAACTTGTACAGTGCACTATAGTCATAGTAATAATGTGTTAAGTTGACTATTATACTGTATGAATACAACATGATAATTGTAAATTCCGGTAAATCAACTTGTACAGTGCACTATAGTCATAGTAATAATGTGCTAAGTTGAGTAGTACACTGTACAAATACACCATGATAATTGTAAATGCTTTGGGGTGGAGGTTGCAAGCTTGGCTACGATTTATGAACTCAATTTTACTCAAAGCCAGAGGCGAACGTGTAGACAGCACATAGAAGGGTCGCCTAAGTTACGACAAATCTTGTGACGTAAATTAAGGTAAATCAACTTGTACAGTGCACTATAGTCATAGTAATAATGTGTTAAGTTGACTATTATACTGTATGAATACAACATGATAATTGTAAATTCCGGTAAATCAACTTGTACAGTGCACTATAGTCATAGTAATAATGTGCTAAGTTGAGTAGTACACTGTACAAATACACCATGATAATTGTAAATGCTTTGGGGTGGAGGTTGCAAGCTTGGCGACGTCTTATGAATTGAATTTTACTCAAAGCCAGAGGCGAACGTGTAGACAGCACATAGAAGGGTCGCCTAAGTTACGTCTAATCTTGTAACGTAAAATAAGGTAAATCAACTTGTACAGCATACTAAAGGCATTGTCGTAGAGGGCTCAGTCATCAAGTACACTGTACGAATACAACATGATAATTGTAAATTCCGGTAAATCAATTTGTACAGTGCACTATAGTCATAGTAATAATGTGCTAAGTTGACTAGTACACTTTATGAATACAACATGATAATTGTAAATTCCTTGCAGTGGAGGTTGCAGGCTTGGCGATGTCTTATGAACTGAATTTTACTCAAAGTCAGAGGCGAACGTGTAGAAAGCACATAGAAGGGTCGCCTAAATTAAGACAAATCTTGTGACGTGAATTCCAGTAAATCAACTTGTACAGTGCACTATAGTCATAGTAATAATGTGCTAAGTTGACTAGTACACTGTACGAATACACCATGATAATTGTAAATGCTTTGGGATGGAGGTTGCAAGCTTGGCGACGTCTTATGAACTCAATTTTACTTAACGTCAGAGGCGTACGTGCAGTAAGCACATAGAAGGGTCGCCTAAGTTACGACTAATCTTGTGACGTGAATTCCTGTAAATAAACTTGTACAGTGCACTATAGTCATAGTAATAATGTGCTAAGTTGACTAGTACACTGTACAAATACACCATGATAATTGTAAATGCTTTGGCGTGGAGGTTGCAAGCTTGGCTACGTCTTATGAACTGAATTTTACTCAAAGCCAGAGGCGAACGTGCAGACGGCACATAGAAGGGTCGCCTAAGTTACGACAAATCTTGTGACGTAAATTACGGTAAATAAAATTGTACAGTGCACTATAGTCATAGTAATAATGTGCTAAGTTGATTAGTACACTTTATGAATACAACATGATAATTGTAAATTAAGGTAAATCAACTTGTACAGTGCACTATAGTCATAGTAATAATGTGCTAAGTTGACTAGTACACTGTATGAATACAACATCATAATTGTAAATGCTTTGGGGTGGAGGTTGCAAGCTTGGCGACGTCTTATGAATTGAATTTTACTCAAAGCCAGAGGCGAACGTGTAAAAAGCACATAGAAGGGTCGCCTAAGTTACGACAAATCTTGTGACGTAAATTAAGGTAAATCAACTTGTACAGTGCACTATAGTCATAGTAATAATGTGTTAAGTTGACTAGTACACTAGATGAATACAACATGATAATTGTAAATTCCGGTAAATCAACTTGTACAGTGCACTATATTCATAGTAATAATGTGCTAAGTTGACTATTACACTGTACGAATACACCATGATAATTGTAAATGCTTTGGGGTGGAGGTTGCAAGCTTGGCGCCATCTTATGAACTGAATTTTACTCAAAGCCAGAGGCGAACGTGTAAGATGCATATACAAGGAGTGCGAAAGTTATGAACAATCTTTTGACGTGAATTCCTGTAAATCAACTTGTACAGTGCACTATAGTCATAGTAATAATGTGCTAAGTTGAGTAGTACACTGTACAAATACACCATGATAATTGTAAATGCTTTGGGTCGGAGGTTGCAAGCTTGGCTACAATTTATGAACTCAATTTTACTGAAAGTCAGAGGCGAACGTGCAGAAAGCACATAGAAGGGTCGCCTAAGTTACGACAAATCTTGTGACGTAAATTCCTGTAAATCAACTTGTACAGTGCACTATAGTCATAGTAATAATGTGCTAAGTTGATTAGTACACTGTATGAATACAACATGATAATTGTAAATGCTTTGGGGTGGAGGTTGCAAGCTTGGCGACGTCTTATGAATTGAATTTTACTCAAAGCCAGAGGCGAACGTGTAGACAGCACATAGAAGGGTCGCCTAAGTTACGACAAATCTTGTGACGTAAATTAAGGTAAATCAACTTGTACAGTGCACTATAGTCATAGTAATAATGTGTTAAGTTGACTATTATACTGTATGAATACAACATGATAATTGTAAATTCCGGTAAATCAACTTGTACAGTGCACTATAGTCATAGTAATAATGTGCTAAGTTGAGTAGTACACTGTACAAATACACCATGATAATTGTAAATGCTTTGGGGTGGAGGTTGCAAGCTTGGCTACGATTTATGAACTCAATTTTACTCAAAGCCAGAGGCGAACGTGTAGACAGCACATAGAAGGGTCGCCTAAGTTACGACAAATCTTGTGACGTGAATTCCTGTAAATAAACTTGTACAGTGCACTATAGTCATAGTAATAATGTGCTAAGTTGAGTAGTACACTGTACAAATACACCATGATAATTGTAAATTCCTTAAGGTGGAGGTTGTAAGCTTGGCGACGTCTTATGAACTGAATTTTACTCAAAGCCAGAGGCGAACGTGTAGACAGCACATAGAAGGGTCGCCTAAGTTACGTCAAATCTTGTGACGTAAATTAAGGTAAATCAACTTGTACAGTGCACTATAGTCATAGTAATAATGTGTTAAGTTGACTAGTACACTGTACGAATACAACATGATACTAGTAAATTCCTTAAGGTGGAGGTTGTAAGCTTGGCGACGTCTTATGAACTGAATTTTACTCAAAGCCCGAGGCGAACGTGTAGACAGCACATAGAAGGGTCGCCTAAGTTACGACAAATCTTGTGACGTGAATTCCAGTAAATCAACTTGTACAGTGCACTATAGTCATAGTAATAATGTGCTAAGTTGACTAGTACACTGTATGAATACAACATCAGAACTGTAAATTCTTTGCGGCGGAGGTTGCAAGCTTGGCGACGTCTTATGAACTCAATTTTACTTAACGTCAGAGGCGAACGTGTAAGATGCATATACAAGGAGTGCGAAAGTTATGAACAATCTTGTGACGTGAATTCCTGTAAATCAACTTGTACAGTGCACTATAGTCATAGTAATAATGTGCTAATTTGAGTAGTACACTGTACAAATACACCATGATAATTGTAAATGCTTTGGGGTGGAGGTTGCAAGCTTGGCTACGATTTATGAACTCAATTTTACTGAAAGTCAGAGGCGAACGTGCAGAAAGCACATAGAAGGGTCGCCTAAGTTACGACAAATCTTGTGACGTAAATTCCTGTAAATCAACTTGTACAGTGCACTATAGTCATAGTAATAATGTGCTAAGTTGATTTGTACACTGTATGAATACAACATGATAATTGTAAATGCTTTGGGGTGGAGGTTGCAATCTTGGCGACGTCTTATGAATTGAATTTTACTCAAAGCCAGAGGCGAACGTGTAGACAGCACATAGAAGGGTCGCCTAAGTTACGACAAATCTTGTGACGTAAATTAAGGTAAATCAACTTGTACAGTGCACTATAGTCATAGTAATAATGTGCTAAGTTGACTGTTACACTGTATGAATTCAACATGATAATTGTAAATTCCGGTAAATCAACTTGTACAGTGCACTATAGTCATAGTAATAATGTGCTAAGTTGAGTAGTACACTGTACAAATACACCATGATAATTGTAAATGCTTTGGGGTGGAGGTTGCAAGCTTGGCTACGATTTATGAACTCAATTTTACTCAAAGCCAGAGGCGAACGTGTAGACAGCACATAGAAGGGTCGCCTAAGTTACGACAAATCTTGTGACGTAAATTAAGGTAAATCAACTTGTACAGTGCACTATAGTCATAGTAATAATGTGTTAAGTTGACTATTATACTGTATGAATACAACATGATAATTGTAAATTCCGGTAAATCAACTTGTACAGTGCACTATAGTCATAGTAATAATGTGCTAAGTTGACTAGTACACTGTACAAATACACCATGATAATTGTAAATGCTTTGGGGTGGAGGTTGCAAGCTTGGCGACGTCTTATGAACTGAATTTTACTCAAAGCCAGAGGCGAACGTGTAGACAGCACATAGAAGTGTCGCCTAAGTTACGTCTAATCTTGTAACGTAAAATAAGGTAAATCAACTTGTACAGCATACTAAAGGCATTGTCGTAGAGGGCTCAGTCATCAAGTACACTGTACGAATACAACATGATAATTGTAAATTCCGGTAAATCAATTTGTACAGTGCACTATAGTCATAGTAATAATGTGCTAAGTTGACTAGTACACTTTATGAATACAACATGATAATTGTAAATTCCTTGCAGTGGAGGTTGCAGGCTTGGCGATGTCTTATGAACTGAATTTTACTCAAAGTCAGAGGCGAACGTGTAGAAAGCACATAGAAGGGTCGCCTAAATTAAGACAAATCTTGTGACGTGAATTCCAGTAAATCAACTTGTTCAGTGCACTATAGTCATAGTAATAATGTGCTAAGTTGACTAGTACACTGTACGAATACACCATGATAATTGTAAATGCTTTGGGATGGAGGTTGCAAGCTTGGCGACGTCTTATGAACTCAATTTTACTTAACGTCAGAGGCGTACGTGCAGTAAGCACATAGAAGGGTCGCCTAAGTTACGACTAATCTTGTGACGTGAATTCCTGTAAATAAACTTGTACAGTGCACTATAGTCATAGTAATAATGTGCTAAGTTGACTAGTACACTGTACAAATACACCATGATAATTGTAAATGCTTTGGCGTGGAGGTTGCAAGCTTGGCTACGTCTTATGAACTGAATTTTACTCAAAGCCAGAGGCGAACGTGCAGACGGCACATAGAAGGGTCGCCTAAGTTACGACAAATCTTGTGACGTAAATTACGGTAAATAAACTTGTACAGTGCACTATAGTCATAGTAATAATGTGCTAAGTTGATTAGTACACTTTATGAATACAACATGATAATTGTAAATTAAGGTAAATCAACTTGTGCAGTGCACTATAGTCATAGTAATAATGTGCTAAGTTGACTAGTACACTGTATGAATACAACATCATAATTGTAAATGCTTTGGGGTGGAGGTTGCAAGCTTGGCGACGTCTTATGAATTGAATTTTACTCAAAGCCAGAGGCGAACGTGTAAAAAGCACATAGAAGGGTCGCCTAAGTTACGACAAATCTTGTGACGTAAATTAAGGTAAATCAACTTGTACAGTGCACTATAGTCATAGTAATAATGTGTTAAGTTGACTAGTACACTAGATGAATACAACATGATAATTGTAAATTCCGGTAAATCAACTTGTACAGTGCACTATATTCATAGTAATAATGTGCTAAGTTGACTATTACACTGTACGAATACACCATGATAATTGTAAATGCTTTGGGGTGGAGGTTGCAAGCTTGGCGACGTCTTATGAATTGAATTTTACTCAAAGCCAGAGGCGAACGTGTAAAAAGCACATAGAAGGGTCGCCTAAGTTACGACAAATCTTGTGACGTAAATTAAGGTAAATCAACTTGTACAGTGCACTATAGTCATAGTAATAATGTGTTAAGTTGACTATTATACTGTATGAATACAACATGATAATTGTAAATTCCGGTAAATCAACTTGTACAGTGCACTATAGTCATAGTAATAATGTGCTAAGTTGAGTAGTACACTGTACAAATACACCATGATAATTGTAAATGCTTTGGGGTGGAGGTTGCAAGCTTGGCTACGATTTATGAACTAAATTTTACTCAAAGCCAGAGGCGAACGTGTAGACAGCACATAGAAGGGTCGCCTAAGTTACGACAAATCTTGTGACGTAAATTAAGGTAAATCAACTTGTACAGTGCACTATAGTCATAGTAATAATGTGTTAAGTTGACTATTATACTGTATGAATACAACATGATAATTGTAAATGCTTTGGGGTGGAGGTTGCAAGCTTGGCTACGATTTATGAACTCAATTTTACTGAAAGTCAGAGGCGAACGTGCAGAAAGCACATAGAAGGGTCGCCTAAGTTACGACAAATCTTGTGACGTAAATTAAGGTAAATCAACTTGTACAGTGCACTATAGTCATAGTAATAATGTGCTAAGTTGACTGTTACACTGTATGAATTCAACATGATAATTGTAAATTCCGGTAAATCAACTTGTACAGTGCACTATAGTCATAGTAATAATGTGCTAAGTTGAGTAGTACACTGTACAAATACACCATGATAATTGTAAATGCTTTGGGGTGGAGGTTGCAAGCTTGGCTACGATTTATGAACTCAATTTTACTCAAAGCCAGAGGCGAACGTGTAGACAGCACATAGAAGGGTCGCCTAAGTTACGACAAATCTTGTGACGTAAATTAAGGTAAATCAACTTGTACAGTGCACTATAGTCATAGTAATAATGTGTTAAGTTGACTATTATACTGTATGAATACAACATGATAATTGTAAATTCCGGTAAATCAACTTGTACAGTGCACTATAGTCATAGTAATAATGTGCTAAGTTGAGTAGTACACTGTACAAATACACCATGATAATTGTAAATGCTTTGGGGTGGAGGTTGCAAGCTTGGCGACGTCTTATGAATTGAATTTTACTCAAAGCCAGAGGCGAACGTGTAGACAGCACATAGAAGGGTCGCCTAAGTTACGTCTAATCTTGTAACGTAAAATAAGGTAAATCAACTTGTACAGCATACTAAAGGCATTGTCGTAGAGGGCTCAGTCATCAAGTACACTGTACGAATACAACATGATAATTGTAAATTCCGGTAAATCAATTTGTACAGTGCACTATAGTCATAGTAATAATGTGCTAAGTTGACTAGTACACTTTATGAATACAACATGATAATTGTAAATTCCTTGCAGTGGAGGTTGCAGGCTTGGCGATGTCTTATGAACTGAATTTTACTCAAAGTCAGAGGCGAACGTGTAGAAAGCACATAGAAGGGTCGCCTAAATTAAGACAAATCTTGTGACGTGAATTCCAGTAAATCAACTTGTACAGTGCACTATAGTCATGGTAATAATGTGCTAAGTTGACTAGTACACTGTACGAATACACCATGATAATTGTAAATGCTTTGGGATGGAGGTTGCAAGCTTGGCGACGTCTTATGAACTCAATTTTACTTAACGTCAGAGGCGTACGTGCAGTAAGCACATAGAAGGGTCGCCTAAGTTACGACTAATCTTGTGACGTGAATTCCTGTAAATAAACTTGTACAGTGCACTATAGTCATAGTAATAATGTGCTAAGTTGACTAGTACACTGTACAAATACACCATGATAATTGTAAATGCTTTGGCGTGGAGGTTGCAAGCTTGGCTACGTCTTATGAACTGAATTTTACTCAAAGCCAGAGGCGAACGTGCAGACGGCACATAGAAGGGTCGCCTAAATTAAGACAAATCTTGTGACGTGAATTCCAGTAAATCAACTTGTACAGTGCACTATAGTCATAGTAATAATGTGCTAAGTTGACTAGTACACTGTACGAATACACCATGATAATTGTAAATGCTTTGGGGTGGAGGTTGCAAGCTTGGCTACGATTTATGAACTCAATTTTACTGAAAGTCAGAGGCGAACGTGCAGAAAGCACATAGAAGGGTCGGCTAAGTTACGACAAATCTTGTGACGTAAATTCCTGTAAATCAACTTGTACAGTGCACTATAGTCATAGTAATAATGTGCTAAGTTGATTAGTACACTGTATGAATACAACATGATAATTGTAAATGCTTTGGGGTGGAGGTTGCAAGCTTGGCGACGTCTTATGAATTGAATTTTACTCAAAGCCAGAGGCGAACGTGTAGACAGCACATAGAAGGGTCGCCTAAGTTACGACAAATCTTGTGACGTAAATTAAGGTAAATCAACTTGTACAGTGCACTATAGTCATAGTAATAATGTGTTAAGTTGACTATTATACTGTATGAATACAACATGATAATTGTAAATTCCGGTAAATCAACTTGTACAGTGCACTATAGTCATAGTAATAATGTGCTAAGTTGAGTAGTACACTGTACAAATACACCATGATAATTGTAAATGCTTTGGGGTGGAGGTTGCAAGCTTGGCTACGATTTATGAACTCAATTTTACTCAAAGCCAGAGGCGAACGTGTAGACAGCACATAGAAGGGTCGCCTAAGTTACGACAAATCTTGTGACGTAAATTAAGGTAAATCAACTTGTACAGTGCACTATAGTCATAGTAATAATGTGTTAAGTTGACTATTATACTGTATGAATACAACATGATAATTGTAAATTCCGGTAAATCAACTTGTACAGTGCACTATAGTCATAGTAATAATGTGCTAAGTTGAGTAGTACACTGTACAAATACACCATGATAATTGTAAATGCTTTGGGGTGGAGGTTGCAAGCTTGGCGACGTCTTATGAATTGAATTTTACTCAAAGCCAGAGGCGAACGTGTAGACAGCACATAGAAGGGTCGCCTAAGTTACGTCTAATCTTGTAACGTAAAATAAGGTAAATCAACTTGTACAGCATACTAAAGGCATTGTCGTAGAGGGCTCAGTCATCAAGTACACTGTACGAATACAACATGATAATTGTAAATTCCGGTAAATCAATTTGTACAGTGCACTATAGTCATAGTAATAATGTGCTAAGTTGACTAGTACACTTTATGAATACAACATGATAATTGTAAATTCCTTGCAGTGGAGGTTGCAGGCTTGGCGATGTCTTATGAACTGAATTTTACTCAAAGTCAGAGGCGAACGTGTAGAAAGCACATAGAAGGGTCGCCTAAATTAAGACAAATCTTGTGACGTGAATTCCAGTAAATCAACTTGTACAGTGCACTATAGTCATAGTAATAATGTGCTAAGTTGACTAGTACACTGTACGAATACACCATGATAATTGTAAATGCTTTGGGATGGAGGTTGCAAGCTTGGCGACGTCTTATGAACTCAATTTTACTTAACGTCAGAGGCGTACGTGCAGTAAGCACATAGAAGGGTCGCCTAAGTTACGACTAATCTTGTGACGTGAATTCCTGTAAATAAACTTGTACAGTGCACTATAGTCATAGTAATAATGTGCTAAGTTGACTAGTACACTGTACAAATACACCATGATAATTGTAAATGCTTTGGCGTGGAGGTTGCAAGCTTGGCTACGTCTTATGAACTGAATTTTACTCAAAGCCAGAGGCGAACGTGCAGACGGCACATAGAAGGGTCGCCTAAGTTACGACAAATCTTGTGACGTAAATTACGGTAAATAAACTTGTACAGTGCACTATAGTCATAGTAATAATGTGCTAAGTTGATTAGTACACTTTATGAATACAACATGATAATTGTAAATTAAGGTAAATCAACTTGTGCAGTGCACTATAGTCATAGTAATAATGTGCTAAGTTGACTAGTACACTGTATGAATACAACATCATAATTGTAAATGCTTTGGGGTGGAGGTTGCAAGCTTGGCGACGTCTTATGAATTGAATTTTACTCAAAGCCAGAGGCGAACGTGTAAAAAGCACATAGAAGGGTCGCCTAAGTTACGACAAATCTTGTGACGTAAATTAAGGTAAATCAACTTGTACAGTGCACTATAGTCATAGTAATAATGTGTTAAGTTGACTATTATACTGTATGAATACAACATGATAATTGTAAATTCCGGTAAATCAACTTGTACAGTGCACTATAGTCATAGTAATAATGTGCTAAGTTGAGTAGTACACTGTACAAATACACCATGATAATTGTAAATGCTTTGGGGTGGAGGTTGCAAGCTTGGCGACGTCTTATGAATTGAATTTTACTCAAAGCCAGAGGCGAACGTGTAGACAGCACATAGAAGGGTCGCCTAAGTTACGTCTAATCTTGTAACGTAAAATAAGGTAAATCAACTTGTACAGCATACTAAAGGCATTGTCGTAGAGGGCTCAGTCATCAAGTACACTGTACGAATACAACATGATAATTGTAAATTCCGGTAAATCAATTTGTACAGTGCACTATAGTCATAGTAATAATGTGCTAAGTTGACTAGTACACTTTATGAATACAACATGATAATTGTAAATTCCTTGCAGTGGAGGTTGCAGGCTTGGCGATGTCTTATGAACTGAATTTTACTCAAAGTCAGAGGCGAACGTGTAGAAAGCACATAGAAGGGTCGCCTAAATTAAGACAAATCTTGTGACGTGAATTCCAGTAAATCAACTTGTACAGTGCACTATAGTCATAGTAATAATGTGCTAAGTTGACTAGTACACTGTACGAATACACCATGATAATTGTAAATGCTTTGGGATGGAGGTTGCAAGCTTGGCGACGTCTTATGAACTCAATTTTACTTAACGTCAGAGGCGTACGTGCAGTAAGCACATAGAAGGGTCGCCTAAGTTACGACTAATCTTGTGACGTGAATTCCTGTAAATAAACTTGTACAGTGCACTATAGTCATAGTAATAATGTGCTAAGTTGACTAGTACACTGTACAAATACACCATGATAATTGTAAATGCTTTGGCGTGGAGGTTGCAAGCTTGGCTACGTCTTATGAACTGAATTTTACTCAAAGCCAGAGGCGAACGTGCAGACGGCACATAGAAGGGTCGCCTAAGTTACGACAAATCTTGTGACGTAAATTACGGTAAATAAACTTGTACAGTGCACTATAGTCATAGTAATAATGTGCTAAGTTGATTAGTACACTTTATGAATACAACATGATAATTGTAAATTAAGGTAAATCAACTTGTGCAGTGCACTATAGTCATAGTAATAATGTGCTAAGTTGACTAGTACACTGTATGAATACAACATCATAATTGTAAATGCTTTGGGGTGGAGGTTGCAAGCTTGGCGACGTCTTATGAATTGAATTTTACTCAAAGCCAGAGGCGAACGTGTAAAAAGCACATAGAAGGGTCGCCTAAGTTACGACAAATCTTGTGACGTAAATTAAGGTAAATCAACTTGTACAGTGCACTATAGTCATAGTAATAATGTGTTAAGTTGACTAGTACACTAGATGAATACAACATGATAATTGTAAATTCCGGTAAATCAACTTGTACAGTGCACTATATTCATAGTAATAATGTGCTAAGTTGACTATTACACTGTACGAATACACCATGATAATTGTAAATGCTTTGGGGTGGAGGTTGCAAGCTTGGCGACGTCTTATGAATTGAATTTTACTCAAAGCCAGAGGCGAACGTGTAAAAAGCACATAGAAGGGTCGCCTAAGTTACGACAAATCTTGTGACGTAAATTAAGGTAAATCAACTTGTACAGTGCACTATAGTCATAGTAATAATGTGTTAAGTTGACTAGTACACTAGATGAATACAACATGATAATTGTAAATTCCGGTAAATCAACTTGTACAGTGCACTATAGTCATAGTAATAATGTGCTAAGTTGACTGTTACACTAGATGAATACAACATGATAATTGTAAATTCCGGTAAATCAACTTGTACAGTGCACTATAGTCATAGTAATAATGTGCTAAGTTGAGTAGTACACTGTACAAATACACCATGATAATTGTAAATGCTTTGGGGTGGAGGTTGCAAGCTTGGCGACGTCTTATGAATTGAATTTTACTCAAAGCCAGAGGCGAACGTGTAGACAGCACATAGAAGGGTCGCCTAAGTTACGTCAAATCTTGTGACGTAAATTAAGGTAAATCAACTTGTACAGTGCACTATAGTCATAGTAATAATGTGTTAAGTTGACTAGTACACTGTACGAATACACCATGATAATTGTAAATGCTTTGGGATGGAGGTTGCAAGCTTGGCGACGTCTTATGAACTGAATTTTACTCAAAGTCAGAGGCGAACGTGTAGAAAGCACATAGAAGCGTCGCCTAAATTAAGACAAATCTTGTGACGTGAATTCCAGTAAATCAACTTGTACAGTGCACTATAGTCATAGTAATAATGTGTTAAGCTGACTAGTACACTGTACGAATACAACATGATACTAGTAAATTCCTTACGGTGGAGGTTGTAAGCTTGGCGACGTCTTATGAACTGAATTTTACTCAAAGTCAGAGGCGAACGTGTAGACAGCACATAGAAGGGTCGCCTAAGTTACGACAAATCTTGTGACGTGAATTCCAGTAAATCAACTTGTACAGTGCACTATAGTCATAGTAATAATGTGCTAAGTTGACTAGTACACTGTATGAATACAACATCATAATTGTAAATTCTTTGCGGCGGAGGTTGCAAGCTTGGCGACGTCTTATGAACTCAATTTTACTTAACGTCAGAGGCGAACGTGTAAGATGCATATACAAGGAGTGCGAAAGTTATGAACAATCTTGTGACGTGAATTCCTGTAAATCAACTTGTACAGTGCACTATAGTCATAGTAATAATGTGCTAAGTTGAGTAGTACACTGTACAAATACACCATGATAATTGTAAATACTTTGGGGTGGAGGTTGCAAGCTTGGCTACGATTTATGAACTCAATTTTACTGAAAGTCAGAGGCGAACGTGCAGAAAGCACATAGAAGGGTCGCCTAAGTTACGACAAATCTTGTGACGTGAATTCCAGTAAATCAACTTGTACAGTGTACTATAGTCATAGTCATAATGTGCTAAGTTGACTAGTACACTTTATGAATACAACATGATAATTGTAAATTCCGGTAAATCATCTTGTACAGTGCACTATAGTCATAGTAATAATGTGCTAAGTTGATTAGTGCACTTTATGAATACACCATGATAATTGTAAATGCTTTGGGGTGGAGGTTGCAAGCTTGGCGACGTCTTCTGAATTGAATTTTACTCAAAGCCAGAGGCGAACGTGTAGACAGCACATAGAAGGGTCGCCTAAGTTACGACAAATCTTGTGACGTAAATTCCTGTAAATCAACTTGTACAGTGCACTATAGTCATAGTAATAATGTGCTAAGTTGATTAGTGCACTTTATGAATACAACATGATAATTGTAAATTCCGGTAAATCAACTTGTACAGTGCACTATAGTCATAGTAACAATGTGCTAAGTTGAGTAGTACACTGTATAAATACACCATGATAATTGTAAATGCTTTGGGGTGGAGGTTGCAAGCTTGGCGACGTCTTATGAATTGAATTTTACTCAAAGCCAGAGGCGAACGTGTAGACAGCACATAGAAGGGTCGCCTAAGTTACGACAAATCTTGTGACGTGAATTCCAGTAAATCAACTTGTACAGTGCACTATAGTCATAGTCATAATGTGCTAAGTTGACTAGTACACTTTATGAATACAACATGATAATTGTAAATTCCGGTAAATCATCTTGTACAGTGCACTATAGTCATAGTCATAATGTGCTAAGTTGAGTAGTATACTGTACGAATACAACATGATAATTTTAAATTCCTTGCGGTGGAGGTTGCAAGCTTGGCGACGTCTTATGGACAGAGTTTTACTTAACGTCAGAGGCGAACGTGTAGGAAGCACATAGAAGGGTCGCCTAAGTTACGACTAATCTTGTGACGTGAATTCCAGTAAATCAACTTGTACAGTGCACTATAGTCATAGTAATAATGTGCTAAGTTGACTAGTACACTGGATGAATACAACATGATAATTGTAAATTCCGGTAAATCAACTTGTACAGTGCACTATAGTCATAGTAATAATGTGTTAAGTTGACTAGTACACTTTATGAAAACCACATGATACTAGCAAATTCCATGCGGTGGAGGTTGTAAGCTTGGCGACGTCTTATGAACTCAATTTTACTTGAAGTCAGAGGCGAACGTGTAGGATGCATATACAAGGAGCGCGAGAGTTACGACAAATCTTGTGACGTGAATTCCAGTAAATCAACTTGTACAGTGCACTATAGTCAAAGTAATAATGTGCTAAGTTGACTAGTACACTGGATGAATACAACATGATAATTGTAAATTCCTGTAAATAAACTTGTACAGTGCACTATAGTCATAGTAATAATGTGCTAAGTTGACTAGTACACTGTACAAATACACCATGATAATTGTAAATGCTTTGGGGTGGAGGTTGCAAGCTTGGCGACGTCTTATGAATTGAATTTTACTCAAAGCCAGAGGCGAACGTGTAGACAGCACATAGAAGGGTCGCCTAAGTTACGACAAATCTTGTGACGTAAATTAAGGTAAATCAACTTGTACAGTGCACTATAGTCATAGTAATAATGTGTTAAGTTGACTGTTATACTGTATGAATACAACATGATAATTGTAAATTCCGGTAAATCAACTTGTACAGTGCACTATAGTCATAGTAATAATGTGCTAATTTGAGTAGTACACTGTACAAATACACCATGATAATTGTAAATGCTTTGGGGTGGAGGTTGCAAGCTTGGCTACGATTTATGAACTCAATTTTACTCAAAGCCAGAGGCGAACGTGTAGACAGCACATAGAAGGGTCGCCTAAGTTACGACAAATCTTGTGACGTGAATTCCTGTAAATAAACTTGTACAGTGCACTATAGTCATAGTAATAATGTGTTAAGTTGACTAGTACACTGTATGAATACAACATGATAATTGTAAATTCCGGTAAATTAACTTGTACAGTGCACTATAGTCATAGTAATAATGTGCTAAGTTGACTAGTACACTGTACAAATACACCATGATAATTGTAAATGCTTTGGGGTGGAGGTTGCAAGCTTGGCGACGTCTTATGAATTGAATTTTACTCAAAGCCAGAGGCGAACGTGTAGACAGCACATAGAAGGGTCGCCTAAGTTACGACAAATCTTGTGACGTAAATTAAGGTAAATCAACTTGTACAGTGCACTATAGTCATAGTAATAATGTGTTAAGTTGACTGTTATACTGTATGAATACAACATGATAATTGTAAATTCCGGTAAATCAACTTGTACAGTGCACTATAGTCATAGTAATAATGTGTTAAGTTGACTAGTACACTGTACGAATACACCATGATAATTGTAAATGCTTTGGGATGGAGGTTGCAAGCTTGGCGACGTCTTATGAACTGAATTTTACTCAAAGTCAGAGGCGAACGTGTAGAAAGCACATAGAAGCGTCGCCTAAATTAAGACAAATCTTGTGACGTGAATTCCAGTAAATCAACTTGTACAGTGCACTATAGTCATAGTAATAATGTGTTAAGCTGACTAGTACACTGTACGAATACAACATGATACTAGTAAATTCTTTGCGGCGGAGGTTGCAAGCTTGGCGACGTCTTATGAACTCAATTTTACTTAACGTCAGAGGCGAACGTGTAAGATGCATATACAAGGAGTGCGAAAGTTATGAACAATCTTGTGACGTGAATTCCTGTAAATCAACTTGTACAGTGCACTATAGTCATAGTAATAATGTGCTAAGTTGAGTAGTACACTGTACAAATACACCATGATAATTGTAAATACTTTGGGGTGGAGGTTGCAAGCTTGGCTACGATTTATGAACTCAATTTTACTGAAAGTCAGAGGCGAACGTGCAGAAAGCACATAGAAGGGTCGCCTAAGTTACGACAAATCTTGTGACGTGAATTCCAGTAAATCAACTTGTACAGTGCACTATAGTCATAGTCATAATGTGCTAAGTTGACTAGTACACTTTATGAATACAACATGATAATTGTAAATTCCGGTAAATCATCTTGTACAGTGCACTATAGTCATAGTAATAATGTGCTAAGTTGATTAGTGCACTTTATGAATACAACATGATAATTGTAAATTCCGGTAAATCAACTTGTACAGTGCACTATAGTCATAGTAACAATGTGCTAAGTTGAGTAGTACACTGTACAAATACACCATGATAATTGTAAATGCTTTGGGGTGGAGGTTGCAAGCTTGGCGACGTCTTATGAATTGAATTTTACTCAAAGCCAGAGGCGAACGTGTAGACAGCACATAGAAGGGTCGCCTAAGTTACGACAAATCTTGTGACGTAAATTCCTGTAAATCAACTTGTACAGTGCACTATAGTCATAGTAATAATGTGCTAAGTTGATTAGTGCACTTTATGAATACAACATGATAATTGTAAATTCCGGTAAATCAACTTGTACAGTGCACTATAGTCATAGTAACAATGTGCTAAGTTGAGTAGTACACTGTATAAATACACCATGATAATTGTAAATGCTTTGGGGTGGAGGTTGCAAGCTTGGCGACGTCTTATGAATTGAATTTTACTCAAAGCCAGAGGCGAACGTGTAGCCAGCACATAGAAGGGTCGCCTAAGTTACGACAAATCTTGTGACGTGAATTCCAGTAAATCAACTTGTACAGTGCACTATAGTCATAGTCATAATGTGCTAAGTTGACTAGTACACTTTATGAATACAACATGATAATTGTAAATTCCGGTAAATCATCTTGTACAGTGCACTATAGTCATAGTCATAATGTGCTAAGTTGAGTAGTATACTGTACGAATACAACATGATAATTTTAAATTCCTTGCGGTGGAGGTTGCAAGCTTGGCGACGTCTTATGGACAGAGTTTTACTTAACGTCAGAGGCGAACGTGTAGGAAGCACATAGAAGGGTCGCCTAAGTTACGACTAATCTTGTGACGTGAATTCCAGTAAATCAACTTGTACAGTGCACTATAGTCATAGTAATAATGTGCTAAGTTGACTAGTACACTGGATGAATACAACATGATAATTGTAAATTCCGGTAAATCAACTTGTACAGTGCACTATAGTCATAGTAATAATGTGTTAAGTTGACTAGTACACTTTATGAAAACCACATGATACTAGCAAATTCCATGCGGTGGAGGTTGTAAGCTTGGCGACGTCTTATGAACTCAATTTTACTTGAAGTCAGAGGCGAACGTGTAGGATGCATATACAAGGAGCGCGAGAGTTACGACAAATCTTGTGACGTGAATTCCAGTAAATCAACTTGTACAGTGCACTATAGTCATAGTAATAATGTGCTAAGTTGACTAGTACACTGGATGAATACAACATGATAATTGTAAATTCCGGTAAATCAACTTGTACAGTGCACTATAGTCATAGTAATAATGTGCTAAGTTGACTATTACACTGTACGAATACACCATGATAATTGTAAATGCTTTGGGGTGGAGGTTGCAAGCTTGGCTCCATCTTATGAACTGAATTTTACTCAAAGCCAGAGGCGAACGTGTAGAAAGCACATAGAAGGGTCGCCTAAGTTACGACAAATCTTGTGACGTAAACTAAGGTAAACCAACTTGTACAGTGCACTATAGTCATAGTAATAATGTGCTAAGTTGATTAGTACACTTTATGAATACAACATGATAATTGTAAATTCCGGTAAATCAACTTGTACAGTGCACTATAGTCATAGTAATAATGTGTTAAGTTGACTAGTACACTTTATGAAAACCACATGATACTAGCAAATTCCATGCGGTGGAGGTTGCAAGCTTGGTGACGTCTTATGAACTGAATTTAACTCAAAGTCAGAGGCGAACTAGTAGAAAGCACATAGAAGGGTCGCCTAAATTAAGACAAATCTTGTGACGTGAATTCCAGTAAATCAACTTGTACAGTGCACTATAGTCATAGTAATAATGTGCTAAGTTGATTAGTACACTGGATGAATACAACATGATAATTGTAAATTCCGGTAAATCAACTTGTACAGTGCACTATAGTCATAGTAATAATGTGTTAAGTTGACTAGTACACTTTATGAAAACCACATGATACTAGCAAATTCCATGCGGTGGAGGTTGTAAGCTTGGCGACGTCTTATGAACTCAATTTTACTTGAAGTCAGAGGCGAACGTGTAGGATGCATATACAAGGAGCGCGAAAGTTACGACAAATCTTGTGACGTGAATTCCAGTAAATCAACTTGTACAGTGCACTATAGTCATAGTAATAATGTGCTAAGTTGACTAGTACACTGGATGAATACAACATGATAATTGTAAATTCCGGTAAATCAACTTGTACAGTGCACTATAGTCATAGTAATAATGTGCTAAGTTGACTATTACACTGTACGAATACACCATGATAATTGTAAATGCTTTGGGGTGGAGGTTGCAAGCTTGGCGCCATCTTATGAACTGAATTTTACTCAAAGCCAGAGGCGAACGTGTAGAAAGCACATAGAAGGTTCGCCTAAGTTACGACAAATCTTGTGACGTAAACTAAGGTAAACCAACTTGTACAGTGCACTATAGTCATAGTAATAATGTGCTAAGTTGATTAGTACACTTTATGAATACAACATGATAATTGTAAATTAAGGTAAATCAACTTGTACAGTGCACTATAGTCATAGTAATAATGTGCTAAGTTGACTAGTACACTGTATGAATACAACATGATAATTGTAAATTCCGGTAAATCAACTTGTACAGTGCACTATAGTCATAGTAATAATGTGCTAAGTTGAGTAGTACACTGTATGAATACAACATGATAATTGTAAATTCCGGTAAATCAATTTGTACAGTGCACTATAGTCATAGTAATAATGTGCTAAGTTGACTATTACACTGTACGAATACACCATGATAATTGTAAATGCTTTGGGGTGGAGGTTGCAAGCTTGGCGCCATCTTATGAACTGAATTTTACTCAAAGCCAGAGGCGAACGTGTAGAAAGCACATAGAAGGTTCGCCTAAGTTACGACAAATCTTGTGACGTAAACTAAGGTAAACCAACTTGTACAGTGCACTATAGTCATAGTAATAATGTGCTAAGTTGATTAGTACACTTTATGAATACAACATGATAATTGTAAATTAAGGTAAATCAACTTGTACAGTGCACTATAGTCATAGTAATAATGTGCTAAGTTGACTAGTACACTGTATGAATACAACATGATAATTGGAAATTCCGGTAAATCAACTTGTACAGTGCACTATAGTCATAGTAATAATGTGCTAAGTTGACTAGTACACTGTACGAGTACAACATGATAATTGTACATTCTTTGCGGTGGAGGTTGCAAGCTTGGCGACGTCTTATGAACCCAATTTTACTTAACGTCAGAGGCGAACGTGCAGTAAGCACATAGAAGGGTCGCCTAAGTTACGACTAATCTTGTAACGTAAAATAAGGTAAATCAACTTGTACAGCATACTAAAGGCATTGTCGTAGAGGGCTCAGTCATCAAGTACATTGTACGAATACAACATGATAATTGTGAATTCCTTGCGGTGGAGGTTGCAAGCTTGGCGACGTCTTATGGACTGAGTTTTACTTAACGTCAGAGGCGAACGTGTAGACAGCACATAGAAGGGTCGCCTAAGTTACGACAAATCTTGTGACGTAAATTAAGGTAAATCAACTTGTACAGTGCACTATAGTCATAGTAATAATGTGTTAAGTTGACTATTATACTGTATGAATACAACATGATAATTGTAAATTCCGGTAAATCAACTTGTACAGTGCACTATAGTCATAGTAATAATGTGCTAAGTTGAGTAGTACACTGTACAAATACACCATGATAATTGTAAATGCTTTGGGGTGGAGGTTGCAAGCTTGGCTACGATTTATGAACTCAATTTTACTCAAAGCCAGAGGCGAACGTGTAGACAGCACATAGAAGGGTCGCCTAAGTTACGACAAATCTTGTGACGTGAATTCCTGTAAATAAACTTGTACAGTGCACTATAGTCATAGTAATAATGTGCTAAGTTGAGTAGTACACTGTACAAATACACCATGATAATTGTAAATTCCTTAAGGTGGAGGTTGTAAGCTTGGCGACGTCTTATGAACTGAATTTTACTCAAAGCCAGAGGCGAACGTGTAGACAGCACATAGAAGGGTCGCCTAAGTTACGTCAAATCTTGTGACGTAAATTAAGGTAAATCAACTTGTACAGTGCACTATAGTCATAGTAATAATGTGTTAAGTTGACTAGTACACTGTACGAATACAACATGATACTAGTAAATTCCTTAAGGTGGAGGTTGTAAGCTTGGCGACGTCTTATGAACTGAATTTTACTCAAAGCCAGAGGCGAACGTGTAGACAGCACATAGAAGGGTCGCCTAAGTTACGACAAATCTTGTGACGTGAATTCCAGTAAATCAACTTGTACAGTGCACTATAGTCATAGTAATAATGTGCTAAGTTGACTAGTACACTGTACGAATACACCATGATAATTGTAAATGCTTTGGGATGGAGGTTGCAAGCTTGGCGACGTCTTATGAACTCAATTTTACTTAACGTCAGAGGCGTACGTGCAGTAAGCACATAGAAGGTTCGCCTAAGTTACGACTAATCTTGTAACGTAAAATAAGGTAAATCAACTGGTACAGCATACTAAAGGCATTGTCGTAGAGGGCTCAGTCATCAAGTACACTGTACGAATACAACATGATAATTGTGAATTCCTTGCGGTGGAGGTTGCAAGCTTGGCGACGTCTTATGAACTGAATTTTACTCAAAGCCAGAGGCGAACGTGCAGACGGCACATAGAAGGGTCGCCTAAGTTACGACAAATCTTGTGACGTAAATTAAGGTAAATCAACTTGTACAGTGCACTATAGTCATAGTAATAATGTGCTAAGTTGATTAGTACACTTTATGAATACAACATGATAATTGTAAATTAAGGTAAATCAACTTGTACAGTGCACTATAGTCATAGTAATAATGTGCTAAGTTGACTAGTACACTGTATGAATACAACATGATAATTCTAAATGCTTTGGGGTGGAGGTTGCAAGCTTGGCGACGTCTTATGAATTGAATTTTACTCAAAGCCAGAGGCGAACGTGTAAAAAGCACATAGAAGGGTCGCCTAAGTTACGACAAATCTTGTGACGTAAATTAAGGTATATCAAATTGTACAGTGCACTATAGTCATAGTCATAATGTGCTAAGTTGACTAGTACACTAGATGAATACATCATGATAATTGTAAATTCCGGTAAATCAACTTGTACAGTGCACTATATTCATAGTAATAATGTGCTAAGTTGACTATTACACTGTACGAATACACCATGATAATTGTAAATGCTTTGGGGTGGAGGTTGCAAGCTTGGCGCCATCTTATGAACTGAATTTTACTCAAAGCCAGAGGCGAACGTGTAAGATGCATATGCAAGGAGTGCGAAAGTTATGAACAACCTTGTGACGTGAATTCCTGTAAATCAACTTGTACAGTGCACTATAGTCATAGTAATAATGTGCTAAGTTGAGTAGTACACTGTACAAATACACCATGATAATTGTAAATGCTTTGGGGTGGAGGTTGCAAGCTTGGCTACGATTTATGAACTCAATTTTACTGAAAGTCAGAGGCGAACGTGCAGAAAGCACATAGAAGGGTCGGCTAAGTTACGACAAATCTTGTGACGTAAATTCCTGTAAATCAACTTGTACAGTGCACTATAGTCATAGTAATAATGTGCTAAGTTGATTAGTACACTGTATGAATACAACATGATAATTGTAAATGCTTTGGGGTGGAGGTTGCAAGCTTGGCGACGTCTTATGAATTGAATTTTACTCAAAGCCAGAGGCGAACGTGTAGACAGCACATAGAAGGGTCGCCTAAGTTACGACAAATCTTGTGACGTAAATTAAGGTAAATCAACTTGTACAGTGCACTATAGTCATAGTAATAATGTGTTAAGTTGACTATTATACTGTATGAATACAACATGATAATTGTAAATTCCGGTAAATCAACTTGTACAGTGCACTATAGTCATAGTAATAATGTGCTAAGTTGAGTAGTACACTGTACAAATACACCATGATAATTGTAAATGCTTTGGGGTGGAGGTTGCAAGCTTGGCGACGTCTTATGAATTGAATTTTACTCAAAGCCAGAGGCGAACGTGTAGACAGCACATAGAAGGGTCGCCTAAGTTACGTCAAATCTTGTGACGTAAATTAAGGTAAATCAACTTGTACAGTGCACTATAGTCATAGTAATAATGTGCTAAGTTGATTAGTACACTGGATGAATACAACATGATAATTGTAAATTCCGGTAAATCAACTTGTACAGTGCACTATAGTCATAGTAATAATGTGTTAAGTTGACTAGTACACTTTATGAAAACCACATGATACTAGCAAATTCCATGCGGTGGAGGTTGTAAGCTTGGCGACGTCTTATGAACTCAATTTTACTTGAAGTCAGAGGCGAACGTGTAGGATGCATATACAAGGAGCGCGAAAGTTACGACAAATCTTGTGACGTGAATTCCAGTAAATCAACTTGTACAGTGCACTATAGTCATAGTAATAATGTGCTAAGTTGACTAGTACACTGGATGAATACAACATGATAATTGTAAATTCCGGTAAATCAACTTGTACAGTGCACTATAGTCATAGTAATAATGTGCTAAGTTGACTATTACACTGTACGAATACACCATGATAATTGTAAATGCTTTGGGGTGGAGGTTGCAAGCTTGGCGCCATCTTATGAACTGAATTTTACTCAAAGCCAGAGGCGAACGTGTAGAAAGCACATAGAAGGTTCGCCTAAGTTACGACAAATCTTGTGACGTAAACTAAGGTAAACCAACTTGTACAGTGCACTATAGTCATAGTAATAATGTGCTAAGTTGATTAGTACACTTTATGAATACAACATGATAATTGTAAATTAAGGTAAATCAACTTGTACAGTGCACTATAGTCATAGTAATAATGTGCTAAGTTGACTAGTACACTGTATGAATACAACATGATAATTGTAAATTCCGGTAAATCAACTTGTACAGTGCACTATAGTCATAGTAATAATGTGCTAAGTTGAGTAGTACACTGTATGAATACAACATGATAATTGTAAATTCCGGTAAATCAATTTGTACAGTGCACTATAGTCATAGTAATAATGTGCTAAGTTGACTAGTACACAATATGAATACAACATGATAATTGTAAATTAAGGTAAATCAACTTGTACAGTGCACTATAGTCATAGTAATAATGTGCTAAGTTGACTAGTACACTGTATGAATACAACATGATAATTGTAAATTCCGGTAAATCAACTTGTACAGTGCACTATAGTCATAGTAATAATGTGCTAAGTTGACTAGTACACTGTACGAGTACAACATGATAATTGTACATTCTTTGCGGTGGAGGTTGCAAGCTTGGCGACGTCTTATGAACCCAATTTTACTTAACGTCAGAGGCGAACGTGCAGTAAGCACATAGAAGGGTCGCCTAAGTTACGACTAATCTTGTAACGTAAAATAAGGTAAATCAACTTGTACAGCATACTAAAGGCATTGTCGTAGAGGGCTCAGTCATCAAGTACATTGTACGAATACAACATGATAATTGTGAATTCCTTGCGGTGGAGGTTGCAAGCTTGGCGACGTCTTATGGACTGAGTTTTACTTAACGTCAGAGGCGAACGTGTAGACAGCATATAGAAGGGTCGCCTAAGTTACGACAAATCTTGTGACGTAAATTAAGGTAAATCAACTTGTACAGTGCACTATAGTCATAGTAATAATGTGTTAAGTTGACTATTATACTGTATGAATACAACATGATAATTGTAAATTCCGGTAAATCAACTTGTACAGTGCACTATAGTCATAGTAATAATGTGCTAAGTTGAGTAGTACACTGTACAAATACACCATGATAATTGTAAATGCTTTGGGGTGGAGGTTGCAAGCTTGGCTACGATTTATGAACTCAATTTTACTCAAAGCCAGAGGCGAACGTGTAGACAGCACATAGAAGGGTCGCCTAAGTTACGACAAATCTTGTGACGTGAATTCCTGTAAATAAACTTGTACAGTGCACTATAGTCATAGTAATAATGTGCTAAGTTGAGTAGTACACTGTACAAATACACCATGATAATTGTAAATTCCTTAAGGTGGAGGTTGTAAGCTTGGCGACGTCTTATGAACTGAATTTTACTCAAAGCCAGAGGCGAACGTGTAGACAGCACATAGAAGGGTCGCCTAAGTTACGTCAAATCTTGTGACGTAAATTAAGGTAAATCAACTTGTACAGTGCACTATAGTCATAGTAATAATGTGTTAAGTTGACTAGTACACTGTACGAATACAACATGATACTAGTAAATTCCTTAAGGTGGAGGTTGTAAGCTTGGCGACGTCTTATGAACTGAATTTTACTCAAAGCCAGAGGCGAACGTGTAGACAGCACATAGAAGGGTCGCCTAAGTTACGACAAATCTTGTGACGTGAATTCCAGTAAATCAACTTGTACAGTGCACTATAGTCATAGTAATAATGTGCTAAGTTGACTAGTACACTGTACGAATACACCATGATAATTGTAAATGCTTTGGGATGGAGGTTGCAAGCTTGGCGACGTCTTATGAACTCAATTTTACTTAACGTCAGAGGCGTACGTGCAGTAAGCACATAGAAGGTTCGCCTAAGTTACGACTAATCTTGTAACGTAAAATAAGGTAAATCAACTGGTACAGCATACTAAAGGCATTGTCGTAGAGGGCTCAGTCATCAAGTACACTGTACGAATACAACATGATAATTGTGAATTCCTTGCGTTGGAGGTTGCAAGCTTGGCGACGTCTTATGGACTGAGTTTTACTTAACGTCAGAGGCGAACTTGTAGATAGCACATAGAAGGGTCGCCTAAATTAAGACAAATCTTGTGACGTGAATTCCAGTAAATCAACTTGTACAGTGCACTATAGTCATAGTAATAATGTGCTAAGTTGACTAGTACACTAGATGAATACATCATGATAATTGTAAATTCCGGTAAATCAACTTGTACAGTGCACTATATTCATAGTAATAATGTGCTAAGTTGACTATTACACTGTACGAATACACCATGATAATTGTAAATGCTTTGGGGTGGAGGTTGCAAGCTTGGCGCCATCTTATGAACTGAATTTTACTCAAAGCCAGAGGCGAACGTGTAAGATGCATATGCAAGGAGTGCGAAAGTTATGAACAACCTTGTGACGTGAATTCCTGTAAATCAACTTGTACAGTGCACTATAGTCATAGTAATAATGTGCTAAGTTGAGTAGTACACTGTACAAATACACCATGATAATTGTAAATGCTTTGGGGTGGAGGTTGCAAGCTTGGCTACGATTTATGAACTCAATTTTACTGAAAGTCAGAGGCGAACGTGCAGAAAGCACATAGAAGGGTCGGCTAAGTTACGACAAATCTTGTGACGTAAATTCCTGTAAATCAACTTGTACAGTGCACTATAGTCATAGTAATAATGTGCTAAGTTGATTAGTACACTGTATGAATACAACATGATAATTGTAAATGCTTTGGGGTGGAGGTTGCAAGCTTGGCGACGTCTTATGAATTGAATTTTACTCAAAGCCAGAGGCGAACGTGTAGACAGCACATAGAAGGGTCGCCTAAGTTACGACAAATCTTGTGACGTAAATTAAGGTAAATCAACTTGTACAGTGCACTATAGTCATAGTAATAATGTGTTAAGTTGACTATTATACTGTATGAATACAACATGATAATTGTAAATTCCGGTAAATCAACTTGTACAGTGCACTATAGTCATAGTAATAATGTGCTAAGTTGAGTAGTACACTGTACAAATACACCATGATAATTGTAAATGCTTTGGGGTGGAGGTTGCAAGCTTGGCGACGTCTTATGAATTGAATTTTACTCAAAGCCAGAGGCGAACGTGTAGACAGCACATAGAAGGGTCGCCTAAGTTACGTCAAATCTTGTGACGTAAATTAAGGTAAATCAACTTGTACAGTGCACTATAGTCATAGTAATAATGTGTTAAGTTGACTAGTACACTGTACGAATACAACATGATACTAGTAAATTCCTTAAGGTGGAGGTTGTAAGCTTGGCGACGTCTTATGAACTGAATTTTACTCAAAGCCAGAGGCGAACGTGTAGACAGCACATAGAAGGGTCGCCTAAGTTACGACAAATCTTGTGACGTGAATTCCAGTAAATCAACTTGTACAGTGCACTATAGTCATAGTAATAATGTGCTAAGTTGACTAGTACACTGTATGATTACAACATCATAACTGTAAATTCTTTGCGGCGGAGGTTGCAAGCTTGGCGACGTCTTATGAACTCAATTTTACTTAACGTCAGAGGCGAACGTGTAAGATGCATATACAAGGAGTGCGAAAGTTATGAACAATCTTGTGACGTGAATTCCTGTAAATCAACTTGTACAGTGCACTATAGTCATAGTAATAATGTGCTAATTTGAGTAGTACACTGTACAAATACACCATGATAATTGTAAATGCTTTGGGATGGAGGTTGCAAGCTTGGCGACGTCTTATGAACTGAATTTTACTCAAAGTCAGAGGCCAACGTGTAGAAAGCACATAGAAGGGTCGCCTAAATTAAGACAAATCTTGTGACGTGAATTCCAGTAAATCAACTTGTACAGTGCACTATAGTCATAGTAATAATGTGTTAAGTTGACTAGTACACTTTATGAAAACCACATGATAATAGCAAATTCCATGCGGTGGAGGTTGTAAGCTTGGCGACGTCTTATGAACTCAATTTTACTTGAAGTCAGAGGCGAACGTGTAGGATGCATATACAAGGAGCGCGAAAGTTATGAACAATCTTGTGACGTGAATTCCTGTAAATAAACTTGTACAGTGCACTATAGTCATAGTAATAATGTGCTAAGTTGACTAGTACACTGTACAAATACACCATGATAATTGTAAATGCTTTGGGGTGGAGGTTGCAAGCTTGGCGACGTCTTATGAATTGAATTTTACTCAAAGCCAGAGGCGAACGTGTAGACAGCACATAGAAGGGTCGCCTAAGTTACGACAAATCTTGTGACGTAAATTAAGGTAAATCAACTTGTACAGTGCACTATAGTCATAGTAATAATGTGTTCAGTTGACTAGTACACTGTACGAATACAACATGATACTAGTAAATTCCTTACGGTGGAGGTTGTAAACTTGGCGACGTCTTATGAACTGAATTTTACTCAAAGCCAGAGGCGAACGTGTAGACAGCACATAGAAGGGTCGTCTAAGTTACGACAAAACTTGTGACGTGAATTCCAGTAAATCAACTTGTACAGTGCACTATAGTCATAGTAATAATGTGCTAAGTTGACTAGTACACTGTACGAATACACCATGATAATTGTAAATGCTTTGGGATGGAGGTTGCAAGCTTGGCGACGTCTTATGAACTCAATTTTACTTAACGTCAGAGGCGTACGTGCAGTAAGCACATAGAAGGGTCGCCTAAGTTACGACTAATCTTGTAACGTAAAATAAGGTAAATCAACTTGTACAGCATACTAAAGGCATTGTCGTAGAGGGCCCAGTCATCAAGTACACTGTACGAATACAACATGATAATTGTAAATTCCGGTAAATCAATTTGTACAGTGCACTATAGTCATAGTAATAATGTGCTAAGTTGACTAGTACACTTTATGAATACAACATGATAATTGTAAATTCCTTGCAGTGAAGGTTGCAGGCTTGGCGATGTCTTATGAACTGAATTTTACTCAAAGTCAGAGGCGAACGTGTAGAAAGCACATAGAAGGGTCGCCTAAATTAAGACAAATCTTGTGACGTGAATTCCAGTAAATCAACTTGTACAGTGCACTATAGTCATAGTAATAATGTGCTAAGTTGACTAGTACACTGTACGAATACACCATGATAATTGTAAATGCTTTGGGATGGAGGTTGCAAGCTTGGCGACGTCTTATGAACTCAATTTTACTTAACGTCAGAGGCGTACGTGCAGTAAGCACATAGAAGGGTCGCCTAAGTTACGACTAATCTTGTAACGTAAAATAAGGTAAATCAACTGGTACAGCATACTAAAGGCATTGTCGTAGAGGGCTCAGTCATCAAGTACACTGTACGAATACAACATGATAATTGTGAATTCCTTGCGGTGGAGGTTGCAAGCTTGGCGACGTCTTATGGACTGAGTTTTACTTAACGTCAGAGGCGAACTTGTAGATAGCACATAGAAGGGTCGCCTAAATTAAGACAAATCTTGTGACGTGAATTCCAGTAAATCAACTTGTACAGTGCACTATAGTCATAGTAATAATGTGCTAAGTTGATTAGTACACTTTATGAATACAACATGATAATTGTAAATTAAGGGAAATCAACTTGTACAGTGCACTATAGTCATAGTAATAATGTGCTAAGTTGACAAGTACACTGTACAAATACACCATGATAATTGTAAATGCTTTGGGGTGGAGGTTGCAAGCTTGGCGACGTCTTATGAACTGAATTTTACTCAAAGCCAGAGGCGAACGTGCAGACGGCACATAGAAGGGTCGCCTAAGTTACGACAAATCTTGTGACGTAAATTAAGGTATATCAAATTGTACAGTGCACTATAGTCATAGTCATAATGTGCTAAGTTGACTAGTACACTAGATGAATACAACATGATAATTGTAAATTCCGGTAAATCAACTTGTACAGTGCACTATATTCATAGTAATAATGTGCTAAGTTGACTATTACACTGTACGAATACACCATGATAATTGTAAATGCTTTGGGGTGGAGGTTGCAAGCTTGGCGCCATCTTATGAACTGAATTTTACTCAAAGCCAGAGGCGAACGTGTAAGATGCATATACAAGGAGTGCGAAAGTTATGAACAACCTTGTGACGTGAATTCCTGTAAATCAACTTGTACAGTGCACTATAGTCATAGTAATAATGTGTTAAGTTGACTAGTACACTAGATGAATACAACATGATAATTGTAAATTCCGGTAAATCAACTTGTACAGTGCACTATATTCATAGTAATAATGTGCTAAGTTGACTATTACACTGTACGAATACACCATGATAATTGTAAATGCTTTGGGGTGGAGGTTGCAAGCTTGGCTACGATTTATGAACTCAATTTTACTCAAAGCCAGAGGCGAACGTGCAGACGGCACATAGAAGGGTCGCCTAAGTTACGACAAATCTTGTGACGTAAATTAAGGTATATCAAATTGTACAGTGCACTATAGTCATAGTCATAATGTGCTAAGTTGACTAGTACACTAGATGAATACAACATGATAATTGTAAATTAAGGTAAATCAACTTGTACAGTGCACTATAGTCATAGTAATAATGTGCTAAGTTGACTAGTACACTGTATGAATACAACATCATAATTGTAAATGCTTTGGGGTGGAGGTTGCAAGCTTGGCGACGTCTTATGAATTGAATTTTACTCAAAGCCAGAGGCGAACGTGTAAAAAGCACATAGAAGAGTCGCCTAAGTTACGACAAATCTTGTGACGTAAATTAAGGTAAATCAACTTGTACAGTGCACTATAGTCATAGTAATAATGTGTTAAGTTGACTAGTACACTAGATGAATACAACATGATAATTGTAAATTCCGGTAAATCAACTTGTACAGTGCACTATATTCATAGTAATAATGTGCTAAGTTGACTATTACACTGTACGAATACACCATGATAATTGTAAATGCTTTGGGGTGGAGGTTGCAAGCTTGGCTACGATTTATGAACTCAATTTTACTCAAAGCCAGAGGCGAACGTGTAGACAGCACATAGAAGGGTCGCCTAAGTTACGACAAATCTTGTGACGTGAATTCCTGTAAATAAACTTGTACAGTGCACTATAGTCATAGTAATAATGTGCTAAGTTGAGTAGTACACTGTACAAATACACCATGATAATTGTAAATTCCTTAAGGTGGAGGTTGTAAGCTTGGCGACGTCTTATGAACTGAATTTTACTCAAAGCCAGAGGCGAAAGTGTAGACAGCACATAGAAGGGTCGCCTAAGTTACGTCAAATCTTGTGACGTAAATTAAGGTAAATCAACTTGTACAGTGCACTATAGTCATAGTAATAATGTGTTAAGTTGACTAGTACACTGTACGAATACAACATGATACTAGTAAATTCCTTAAGGTGGAGGTTGTAAGCTTGGCGACGTCTTATGAACTGAATTTTACTCAAAGCCAGAGGCGAACGTGTAGACAGCACATAGAAGGGTCGCCTAAGTTACGACAAATCTTGTGACGTGAATTCCAGTAAATCAACTTGTACAGTGCACTATAGTCATAGTAATAATGTGCTAAGTTGACTAGTACACTGTATGAATACAACATCAGAACTGTAAATTCTTTGCGGCGGAGGTTGCAAGCTTGGCGACGTCTTATGAACTCAATTTTACTTAACGTCAGAGGCGAACGTGTAAGATGCGTATACAAGGAGTGCGAAAGTTATGAACAATCTTGTGACGTGAATTCCTGTAAATCAACTTGTACAGTGCACTATAGTCATAGTAATAATGTGCTAATTTGAGTAGTACACTGTACAAATACACCATGATAATTGTAAATGCTTTGGGGTGGAGGTTGCAAGCTTGGCTACGATTTATGAACTCAATTTTACTGAAAGTCAGAGGCGAACGTGCAGAAAGCACATAGAAGGGTCGCCTAAGTTACGACAAATCTTGTGACGTAAATTCCTGTAAATCAACTTGTACAGTGCACTATAGTCATAGTAATAATGTGCTAAGTTGATTTGTACACTGTATGAATACTACATGATAATTGTAAATGCTTTGGGGTGGAGGTTGCAATCTTGGCGACGTCTTATGAATTGAATTTTACTCAAAGCCAGAGGCGAACGTGTAGACAGCACATAGAAGGGTCGCCTAAGTTACGACAAATCTTGTGACGTAAATTAAGGTAAATCAACTTGTACAGTGCACTATAGTCATAGTAATAATGTGCTAAGTTGACTGTTACACTGTATGAATTCAACATGATAATTGTAAATTCCGGTAAATCAACTTGTACAGTGCACTATAGTCATAGTAATAATGTGCTAAGTTGAGTAGTACACTGTACAAATACACCATGATAATTGTAAATGCTTTGGGGTGGAGGTTGCAAGCTTGGCTACGATTTATGAACTCAATTTTACTCAAAGCCAGAGGCGAACGTGCAGACGGCACATAGAAGGGTCGCCTAAGTTACGACAAATCTTGTGACGTAAATTAAGGTATATCAAATTGTACAGTGTACTATAGTCATAGTCATAATGTGCTAAGTTGACTAGTACACTAGATGAATACAACATGATAATTGTAAATTCCGGTAAATCAACTTGTACAGTGCACTATATTCATAGTAATAATGTGCTAAGTTGACTATTACACTGTACGAATACACCATGATAATTGTAAATGCTTTGGGGTGGAGGTTGCAAGCTTGGCGCCATCTTATGAACTGAATTTTACTCAAAGCCAGAGTCGAACGTGTAAGATGCATATACAAGGAGTGCGAAAGTTATGAACAACCTTGTGACGTGAATTCCTGTAAATCAACTTGTACAGTGCACTATAGTCATAGTAATAATGTGCTAAGTTGACTGTTACACTGTATGAATTCAACATGATAATTGTAAATTCCGGTAAATCAACTTGTACAGTGCACTATAGTCATAGTAATAATGTGCTAAGTTGAGTAGTACACTGTACAAATACACCATGATAATTGTAAATGCTTTGGGGTGGAGGTTGCAAGCTTGGCTACGATTTATGAACTCAATTTTACTCAAAGCCAGAGGCGAACGTGCAGACGGCACATAGAAGGGTCGCCTAAGTTACGACAAATCTTGTGACGTAAATTAAGGTAAATCAACTTGTACAGTGCACTATAGTCATAGTAATAATGTGTTAAGTTGACTATTATACTGTATGAATACAACATGATAATTGTAAATTCCGGTAAATCAACTTGTACAGTGCACTATAGTCATAGTAATAATGTGCTAAGTTGAGTAGTACACTGTACAAATACACCATGATAATTGTAAATGCTTTGGGGTGGAGGTTGCAAGCTTGGCGACGTCTTATGAATTGAATTTTACTCAAAGCCAGAGGCGAACGTGTAGACAGCACATAGAAGGGTCGCCTAAGTTACGTCAAATCTTGTGACGTAAATTAAGGTAAATCAACTTGTACAGTGCACTATAGTCATAGTAATAATGTGTTAAGTTGACTAGTACACTGTACGAATACAACATGATACTAGTAAATTCCTTAAGGTGGAGGTTGTAAGCTTGGCGACGTCTTATGAACTGAATTTTACTCAAAGCCAGAGGCGAACGTGTAGACAGCACATAGAAGGGTCGCCTAAGTTACGACAAATCTTGTGACGTGAATTCCAGTAAATCAACTTGTACAGTGCACTATAGTCATAGTAATAATGTGCTAAGTTGACTAGTACACTGTATGATTACAACATCATAACTGTAAATTCTTTGCGGCGGAGGTTGCAAGCTTGGCGACGTCTTATGAACTCAATTTTACTTAACGTCAGAGGCGAACGTGTAAGATGCATATACAAGGAGTGCGAAAGTTATGAACAATCTTGTGACGTGAATTCCTGTAAATCAACTTGTACAGTGCACTATAGTCATAGTAATAATGTGCTAATTTGAGTAGTACACTGTACAAATACACCATGATAATTGTAAATGCTTTGGGATGGAGGTTGCAAGCTTGGCGACGTCTTATGAACTGAATTTTACTCAAAGTCAGAGGCCAACGTGTAGAAAGCACATAGAAGGGTCGCCTAAATTAAGACAAATCTTGTGACGTGAATTCCAGTAAATCAACTTGTACAGTGCACTATAGTCATAGTAATAATGTGTTAAGTTGACTAGTACACTTTATGAAAACCACATGATAATAGCAAATTCCATGCGGTGGAGGTTGTAAGCTTGGCGACGTCTTATGAACTCAATTTTACTTGAAGTCAGAGGCGAACGTGTAGGATGCATATACAAGGAGCGCGAAAGTTATGAACAATCTTGTGACGTGAATTCCTGTAAATAAACTTGTACAGTGCACTATAGTCATAGTAATAATGTGCTAAGTTGACTAGTACACTGTACAAATACACCATGATAATTGTAAATGCTTTGGGGTGGAGGTTGCAAGCTTGGCGACGTCTTATGAATTGAATTTTACTCAAAGCCAGAGGCGAACGTGTAGACAGCACATAGAAGGGTCGCCTAAGTTACGACAAATCTTGTGACGTAAATTAAGGTAAATCAACTTGTACAGTGCACTATAGTCATAGTAATAATGTGTTAAGTTGACTAGTACACTGTACGAATACAACATGATACTAGTAAATTCCTTACGGTGGAGGTTGTAAACTTGGCGACGTCTTATGAACTGAATTTTACTCAAAGCCAGAGGCGAACGTGTAGACAGCACATAGAAGGGTCGCCTAAGTTACGACAAAACTTGTGACGTGAATTCCAGTAAATCAACTTGTACAGTGCACTATAGTCATAGTAATAATGTGCTAAGTTGACTAGTACACTGTACGAATACACCATGATAATTGTAAATGCTTTGGGATGGAGGTTGCAAGCTTGGCGACGTCTTATGAACTCAATTTTACTTAACGTCAGAGGCGTACGTGCAGTAAGCACATAGAAGGGTCGCCTAAGTTACGACTAATCTTGTAACGTAAAATAAGGTAAATCAACTTGTACAGCATACTAAAGGCATTGTCGTAGAGGGCCCAGTCATCAAGTACACTGTACGAATACAACATGATAATTGTAAATTCCGGTAAATCAATTTGTACAGTGCACTATAGTCATAGTAATAATGTGCTAAGTTGACTAGTACACTTTATGAATACAACATGATAATTGTAAATTCCTTGCAGTGAAGGTTGCAGGCTTGGCGATGTCTTATGAACTGAATTTTACTCAAAGTCAGAGGCGAACGTGTAGAAAGCACATAGAAGGGTCGCCTAAATTAAGACAAATCTTGTGACGTGAATTCCAGTAAATCAACTTGTACAGTGCACTATAGTCATAGTAATAATGTGCTAAGTTGACTAGTACACTGTACGAATACACCATGATAATTGTAAATGCTTTGGGATGGAGGTTGCAAGCTTGGCGACGTCTTATGAACTCAATTTTACTTAACGTCAGAGGCGTACGTGCAGTAAGCACATAGAAGGGTCGCCTAAGTTACGACTAATCTTGTAACGTAAAATAAGGTAAATCAACTGGTACAGCATACTAAAGGCATTGTCGTAGAGGGCTCAGTCATCAAGTACACTGTACGAATACAACATGATAATTGTGAATTCCTTGCGGTGGAGGTTGCAAGCTTGGCGACGTCTTATGGACTGAGTTTTACTTAACGTTAGAGGCGAACTTGTAGATAGCACATAGAAGGGTCGCCTAAATTAAGACAAATCTTGTGACGTGAATTCCAGTAAATCAACTTGTACAGTGCACTATAGTCATAGTAATAATGTGCTAAGTTGATTAGTACACTTTATGAATACAACATGATAATTGTAAATTAAGGGAAATCAACTTGTACAGTGCACTATAGTCATAGTAATAATGTGCTAAGTTGACAAGTACACTGTACAAATACACCATGATAATTGTAAATGCTTTGGGGTGGAGGTTGCAAGCTTGGCGACGTCTTATGAACTGAATTTTACTCAAAGCCAGAGGCGAACGTGCAGACGGCACATAGAAGGGTCGCCTAAGTTACGACAAATCTTGTGACGTAAATTAAGGTATATCAAATTGTACAGTGCACTATAGTCATAGTCATAATGTGCTAAGTTGACTAGTACACTAGATGAATACAACATGATAATTGTAAATTCCGGTAAATCAACTTGTACAGTGCACTATATTCATAGTAATAATGTGCTAAGTTGACTATTACACTGTACGAATACACCATGATAATTGTAAATGCTTTGGGGTGGAGGTTGCAAGCTTGGCGCCATCTTATGAACTGAATTTTACTCAAAGCCAGAGGCGAACGTGTAAGATGCATATACAAGGAGTGCGAAAGTTATGAACAACCTTGTGACGTGAATTCCTGTAAATCAACTTGTACAGTGCACTATAGTCATAGTAATAATGTGTTAAGTTGACTATTATACTGTATGAATACAACATGATAATTGTAAATTCCGGTAAATCAACTTGTACAGTGCACTATAGTCATAGTAATAATGTGCTAAGTTGAGTAGTACACTGTACAAATACACCATGATAATTGTAAATGCTTTGGGGTGGAGGTTGCAAGCTTGGCTACGATTTATGAACTCAATTTTACTCAAAGCCAGAGGCGAACGTGTAGACAGCACATAGAAGGGTCGCCTAAGTTACGACAAATCTTGTGACGTAAATTAAGGTAAATCAACTTGTACAGTGCACTATAGTCATAGTAATAATGTGTTAAGTTGACTATTATACTGTATGAATACAACATGATAATTGTAAATTCCGGTAAATCAACTTGTACAGTGCACTATAGTCATAGTAATAATGTGCTAAGTTGAGTAGTACACTGTACAAATACACCATGATAATTGTAAATGCTTTGGGGTGGAGGTTGCAAGCTTGGCGACGTCTTATGAATTGAATTTTACTCAAAGCCAGAGGCGAACGTGTAGACAGCACATAGAAGGGTCGCCTAAGTTACGTCTAATCTTGTAACGTAAAATAAGGTAAATCAACTTGTACAGCATACTAAAGGCATTGTCGTAGAGGGCTCAGTCATCAAGTACACTGTACGAATACAACATGATAATTGTAAATTCCGGTAAATCAATTTGTACAGTGCACTATAGTCATAGTAATAATGTGCTAAGTTGACTAGTACACTTTATGAATACAACATGATAATTGTAAATTCCTTGCAGTGGAGGTTGCAGGCTTGGCGATGTCTTATGAACTGAATTTTACTCAAAGTCAGAGGCGAACGTGTAGAAAGCACATAGAAGGGTCGCCTAAATTAAGACAAATCTTGTGACGTGAATTCCAGTAAATCAACTTGTACAGTGCACTATAGTCATAGTAATAATGTGCTAAGTTGACTAGTACACTGTACGAATACACCATGATAATTGTAAATGCTTTGGGATGGAGGTTGCAAGCTTGGCGACGTCTTATGAACTCAATTTTACTTAACGTCAGAGGCGTACGTGCAGTAAGCACATAGAAGGGTCGCCTAAGTTACGACTAATCTTGTGACGTGAATTCCTGTAAATAAACTTGTACAGTGCACTATAGTCATAGTAATAATGTGCTAAGTTGACTAGTACACTGTACAAATACACCATGATAATTGTAAATGCTTTGGCGTGGAGGTTGCAAGCTTGGCTACGTCTTATGAACTGAATTTTACTCAAAGCCAGAGGCGAACGTGCAGACGGCACATAGAAGGGTCGCCTAAGTTACGACAAATCTTGTGACGTAAATTACGGTAAATAAACTTGTACAGTGCACTATAGTCATAGTAATAATGTGCTAAGTTGATTAGTACACTTTATGAATACAACATGATAATTGTAAATTAAGGTAAATCAACTTGTACAGTGCACTATAGTCATAGTAATAATGTGCTAAGTTGACTAGTACACTGTATGAATACAACATCATAATTGTAAATGCTTTGGGGTGGAGGTTGCAAGCTTGGCGACGTCTTATGAATTGAATTTTACTCAAAGCCAGAGGCGAACGTGTAGACAGCACATAGAAGGGTCGCCTAAGTTACGACAAATCTTGTGACGTAAATTAAGGTAAATCAACTTGTACAGTGCACTATAGTCATAGTAATAATGTGTCAAGTTGACTAGTACACTGTACGAATACAACATGATACTAGTAAATTCCTTACGGTGGAGGTTGTAAACTTGGCGACGTCTTATGAACTGAATTTTACTCAAAGCCAGAGGCGAACGTGTAGACAGCACATAGAAGGGTCGTCTAAGTTACGACAAAACTTGTGACGTGAATTCCAGTAAATCAACTTGTACAGTGCACTATAGTCATAGTAATAATGTGCTAAGTTGACTAGTACACTGTACGAATACACCATGATAATTGTAAATGCTTTGGGATGGAGGTTGCAAGCTTGGCGACGTCTTATGAACTCAATTTTACTTAACGTCAGAGGCGTACGTGCAGTAAGCACATAGAAGGGTCGCCTAAGTTACGACTAATCTTGTAACGTAAAATAAGGTAAATCAACTTGTACAGCATACTAAAGGCATTGTCGTAGAGGGCCCAGTCATCAAGTACACTGTACGAATACAACATGATAATTGTAAATTCCGGTAAATCAATTTGTACAGTGCACTATAGTCATAGTAATAATGTGCTAAGTTGACTAGTACACTTTATGAATACAACATGATAATTGTAAATTCCTTGCAGTGAAGGTTGCAGGCTTGGCGATGTCTTATGAACTGAATTTTACTCAAAGTCAGAGGCGAACGTGTAGAAAGCACATAGAAGGGTCGCCTAAATTAAGACAAATCTTGTGACGTGAATTCCAGTAAATCAACTTGTACAGTGCACTATAGTCATAGTAATAATGTGCTAAGTTGACTAGTACACTGTACGAATACACCATGATAATTGTAAATGCTTTGGGATGGAGGTTGCAAGCTTGGCGACGTCTTATGAACTCAATTTTACTTAACGTCAGAGGCGTACGTGCAGTAAGCACATAGAAGGGTCGCCTAAGTTACGACTAATCTTGTAACGTAAAATAAGGTAAATCAACTGGTACAGCATACTAAAGGCATTGTCGTAGAGGGCTCAGTCATCAAGTACACTGTACGAATACAACATGATAATTGTGAATTCCTTGCGGTGGAGGTTGCAAGCTTGGCGACGTCTTATGGACTGAGTTTTACTTAACGTCAGAGGCGAACTTGTAGATAGCACATAGAAGGGTCGCCTAAATTAAGACAAATCTTGTGACGTGAATTCCAGTAAATCAACTTGTACAGTGCACTATAGTCATAGTAATAATGTGCTAAGTTGACAAGTACACTGTACAAATACACCATGATAATTGTAAATGCTTTGGGGTCGAGGTTGCAAGCTTGGCGACGTCTTATGAACTGAATTTTACTCAAAGCCAGAGGCGAACGTGCAGACGGCACATAGAAGGGTCGCCTAAGTTACGACAAATCTTGTGACGTAAATTAAGGTATATCAAATTGTACAGTGCACTATAGTCATAGTCATAATGTGCTAAGTTGACTAGTACACTAGATGAATACAACATGATAATTGTAAATTCCGGTAAATCAACTTGTACAGTGCACTATATTCATAGTAATAATGTGCTAAGTTGACTATTACACTGTACGAATACACCATGATAATTGTAAATGCTTTGGGGTGGAGGTTGCAAGCTTGGCGCCATCTTATGAACTGAATTTTACTCAAAGCCAGAGGCGAACGTGTAAGATGCATATACAAGGAG